>NC_056730.1:346877738-347035238 GCF_019279795.1 Protopterus annectens | reverse complement strand
TATAGGTTCTTAGGTTCATAGGTGTGTACTAGGCTAATGGCCCTGGAGCCTTTACAAGCCCAGCCCATAGGATTACCCTGCCGATACATGTATGACAGCTGATACCACATATTCAAAATTTATACTAGGCACAGAGTACAAGGGATATTGTTATCAGTCTACTAAGATTAAAAGTTACCTCTGCAGTGATTATGACAACATTCTGATCAGCTCAATGGTCTATACTAACTATACACTAAGCATGTAGAACTATACTACTGTAGAAATGTATTACAACCTACGGCAGTAAGTAATTAATTCAGCTGTAAGGAAAAAAAATGAAAATTTTAATAATAAAAAATGAAATGAATAAGCTCTCCAGATTACAACATTTAAAATCAGACATATTACAAGAATGTTCTTTGCTGTAGTGGAGACCCCTGGCACTGGGAAGCAAAACATAGAGCAGGATAGGAGTTTGCTAAGTAGTAGATCATAAGACAGACAGAATCATTCCCTGTTGTTTTCTGATAACAGTTCAGTAATGATGGACCTGATGAATTATTTTAGGTCAACATAATGGAAAAATACAAAAATTCCCATGTACAGGGAGTTGAATTTGAAAAAAAAAGACTAAGTGCAAAGTTGAGGAAGAAAAATCAAATTCCTATAAGTCATGAGATATGCAATTTCAGAGGGGAAACTGTGAAGACCTATTTACAAACATAGACCACAGTTGCATTAATACTTTCTGCACTCTATATTTATAATGGGTCTATATTAGAACATCGAAGTTTCACAACTTCAAATGTTCTAATATCGACCCCTATTCAGTGAACACTGAAAATAGCGAAGCTGCGGAACACCAAATTTCTTCCTAGGGAAGGAATTCGGTTGGCTGTTCCTGTGGCTTCACTATGTTCAGCACTGTGGTGGAAAGTTACGGGTCGGGATCAGGTAAGTGTGCGATTGTGTGGACATGAGGGTTAGGGCACAGGGTAGGTGTGTTAGGGTTAGAGCGCGGGTCAGGTAAGTGTGCGATTGTGTGGATGTGAGGGTTAGGGCAGGGTAGGTGAGTTAGGGTTAGGGTGTAGGTGAGGTGAGTGTGCGATAGTGATGGACCTTAGGGTTAGGGTTTGGGTTAAGGTAAGTGGATAGCTAGTGGTGTGTGTACAGTTTAGTGTAGGGTTAGATGCAGGATTTTAGGTGTATGTGTGTGGATTGCTGTTTGTTTGGTGTGTTTGTGTTGTGTGTATGTGTCGGAACAGCAAATTTTTTCCCTTGAAAAAAATTTGCTGTTCTGCATGTTCGATGCTGTCATTGTTTGATGAATAGGGGTCGATATTAGAACATTCGACATTTTAAAAAGTTGATGTTCTAATATAGACCCATTTGTAATGCTGTCTGTCATTTACTCAGTTCAAAGGATCAAAATAATGACAGCTATCTCACAAAAGAATTATTTATTTGAGTTGCAGAGCAGCACACACAGTAAGAAGTGAGAGTGAATACTGAGGGGGCAACCTAGCTCAAAAGAGTGAAGCAGTAAACAGTTACACAGTAAGATATAATGTGTCCGGCATACTTTACCATGTACATACATCACAGACACCTCTGTCTGGCATACACAAAAATAGGCTGTATTAACAACAAATGAACCAAACTGAAACTATGGGACACTGTGCAATTTCAAGTTAGTTGTCATCACTGAGTCATGTCAAAATGATGCCTCCCATGGTTCCTCATAATTTACAAAAAAATTAGTGTTTCTTTCAGATAATAGGCCAGTTTTCCAGCAAGGTGGTGCAGTGTTGCTTTTAATTTTGAATAATAGCAATCTGTTATCTACACTTATGGCCAGAAATGACACCCCTCTGATATTAGCCTAGATTAAGGTTGGAGACCATACCAAAATAAATGTTGCTGTCATCTACAGTCCCCAGCTTCTTCCATAGCCTTAATAGAAACTACAATAACCACCACTCTTGAGCTCTCCAAGCATCACAAACTGATAATTGCTAGCGATCTTAATCTTAACCAGATGGATTCTCACAAGGACAAGCTAAGCAAACTTACCTTTCTCAAGTTGCCTCTGAAGGCAGCAGAACCAACCCTGACAGTGCTAACACTACTATCTGATATTTGTTAACTAACTTTCCAGGCAAACTTCATCAAATCCATATTGTTACATAACTCTGTAAGTGACCATTGTCTTATTTTCCTTAACTGGCCCATTAAAAATAAAATGCCAGCTACACAACTTGCCTTGTCCAGAAGTGTCTCAAATTTTTCATCAGACACACTACTTTCTTAGCTTCAAAATATATACAGGAGCAATTTCTGCAGTTATATTGGCCTAACAACTGCTCTATCCACTTTCTGTAATCGACACACCCCTGCACAAGATAATGTGTATCACTTAACCAAACTCAGAAGGTGAGGGAAACACAACCCATGGCTCATTGACAATATCTTGCAAATCCTTAAGAAAAGAGGGGAGACCTGGAGTGAATGGAAATATGACCTATCTAACATTTATAAATTTATTAACTACAAACAGCTAAAGTGATCTACTAGAGTATGCACTAATCAAGCAAAGTCAAATGTTGCAGAACATTAGAACGACATATTTAGACCACACTAAATCATGCTGGAATTCAATAAAATATTTGGGATTAACCACATTTTTCCCCCAAATTATAGTAATCACAATTTCATTGCTACAGTGATCAGGAAAATTCATGGCAAGTTATAATACCCCCTTCTCACACTCAACATACTTATCAACTACACACCATTTATAACAGCCTACCTACCTTTATATAGGGTTCTCCAATACCCCCTTTCTACTTTAAAATCATACAAGTGTGAAGTCCAAAAACACCTAAAAACATAGACTATACTTTTCAGATTACAGTCACCTCAGGATATTAAAACGTGGTATCACAATACTCTATATACCTCTTACTCACCTGGTCAATTATATTTTTATGAATATTAATTATTTCTTTTTTGTTTACTGGGGTAGAGCACTGTTCAAAGAATTACTGATTTGCAGGCTTAGCTTGGATGACATACACAATCTGAATGAAAACAAGAACAAATATGAGCAATATACACAGTGATATGTAAATCAGGTTTCTCTGCAGCCTAGAAACAATAGTGGATGAGTTACAGATTATTATAATAAAGATATTGTTAGTATTAGTGTGTACATATTTGCATACAGTAAGAGAATATTAAAGTAGCAGCATGCAATCTAGGTAGCAGTTATATTGAGAAAGAGAAGTGTACTACAGGAATTCGGCTATGACTGGAATTTGTTATGTAATATAGCTTGAGTTTTGGCACTTACATTTATATTGTTACTAAAGAAATTGTTTGAAATTGGACCAGAATTTAGTATAGTCAGAGACATCTTTGAGATGTGGAAGGAGGGACCGATAAAGTTAGGGAGTAAGGGCTTGGAAGCTCTATACATCATTGTGTCTGGTTATGTGAATTTGGAATATGTGTCCTGTCCTGGTTTGGCTCCTAATGTTATAGTCTCAGGTGGAAGCAATGACTTTCATAACTAGTGGAGGTGGGATGCCTTGTTGCAATAATTTAAAAAGTAGGAAGGCCATACATAGTTTTTCATTGTCTAGCAATGGTATCCATTTGACCTTAGATAGAGAACAGCAATATTGCTCTCACGCTTTAATTTTTCCAAATCTTTTGGGTTTCTAATGCCATGACAGAAATGGACCCCATTCCTAAGCCAGGGTATGATTAAAATTCATGAAATTAGTATTGTTTCAATCTTTAATGTTAGTCAAAAGTGCTCTTCACAGCACTCACAATGTGCCCAAAATGGACTTCTTCTGCAATTCATATGGAGTTACATATATGTGTATCACATCTAAATAGAACTGCAACTTCTTTTTATGAGACCCATTGCTCCTACTACTGTTGGAATTGTCAAGGTATCTTCCTTCCACATTACTTTTATTTTTGCCTTTAAATATTGGTGTTTTATGTTGTCTTTATGTAAGACACTGTAATTAATGGGTGTAGCAATTTCAATAATTAATGCTGCTCTGGGCTTCTTTTCATAGCCTAGCAAATCCTTCATTTCAGAGGTAATCCATATCTTCAGTTTCTGTTTCTTTCACCTCTCCATTAGTAACCCTATTTTCTACTTTTACCTTTGTTTTTTTTTTTTGTATTGTGAAATTCTCCACATCCAGATCCCTTTGCCTGTATTTATATTCAAATATATTTGGTCCTGCTTTTTCTGTATTGGTTAGTTTTACTTTCTCCTTTGCATAAACATTGTACCATATTAAATCTCTTTTCTTTCCCATTTCCATATTTCTTCTTTGGTTGTCTCCCACACCACCCGTATTCCTTAATTTGGGGACTCATTGTTTCATCGTGCTGTAATATAACCTGTTTTAGACTGTCTACACTAAATCTGTCACTTTACAGGTATTCTATAACTTCAGCTTCTATTTGTTTAACTTATACTTTACTAATCTTCTATTCTGTGTTCTCCCTTTGTAATCTTATTTCTCATATTGTGAAATTGTCCATATCTGTGTGCTTTTGCCTGTATTTCTCTTCAAATATCTTTGGAGTTGTTTTTTAATTAATTAATTTATTTTTTTTGTATTGATTAGTTTGGTTTTCTCGCTTGTCTAATTATTATACCATCCCCAGGATTTACTAATCTTCCATGTAAGACTAGATTAGTCTTACACAGAAGCGCCAGCCTAAGAGTATGACGTCAGAGTGCTATGCATATTAATGAGGGCGCGCTGCCTCAACTCTAAAGCTTACATGGAGAGTGGACGAGTGTAGGGGTTGTGTCGGACTGTCGAGCAGTTCAAAAATCCACGCCCTTGCAAGGAAGAAACGCCACAATGTCAAGTTACCTGAGCGAGTCCACTCACATGTGCACAATGTAAGACTACACTCCCCCATATGTTAAACAACTGACAAAATTAAAAATAGAAAGATTTTTAATTTTTTTTTTATTTCATCCGATATAGCTGTCCATATTTGCACGTATTTGCACGGGTTTGCCCATTGCTTAGTTACAGTTAGCAGCTTAGACACCAGAAGAGGATAATAAATAAAATATATGCAAGTTAAGCAAAATAGTGATAGCATAGTGGTTAGAGCCTTTGCACAAAGGGGAGGCATTCCTGGCTTGAGTCCCACTACTGCACGTTCCATTTTCTGTTGGAAATCTGTATATAAAAATATTTCCTGACATTTTTTGTGTATAAGTTTTGTAAAAAGAATTGAAGGTTAAATGTAGTAGTGAACGAATTATATATATATATATATATATATATATATATATATATATATATATATATATAAAGATGAAATGGTTATGCATTCTGAGGCATGAGTACCCTATTTTAAGCAATATAAAGTACTGCTAAGCACATTTTACCAGTACTGAGCATATTTAAATCCAATTGCTCATAGCTGCACACAGCATTAATCAGCGCAATGTCTTTGTGTGTAGCTGCGCACTGCGCTAACAAGTGCAATCACAACGTATTTGCACATAGCTGCACACTGCGCTAACCAGCGCAATGTCGGGCAATGGCGAGCAACGTTGAGCAATGTTGAGCAATGTTGGGCAAAATCGGGCAAAGTTGAGCAAAGTCAGTTAAACACGGCCACACCTCTTTTACTGTACCTTAACCAATCAGGTTTGCCCAGTAGGAAAATAAAAAGCAGTGACAGGGCTCGAACTCAGAATACTGAGCACTATAGTCACAGGACTTCACCACTAAGCCATGACAGCATTTCATAAACATGCACTTTCAACAGACAAATATCTATCAAAGGAATTTTAAATATTGCCAACATCAGCTAAGCAGGTGTGCCTACAGCTGAGTTTTTTCAAAACTGGCCAATCACAAATACGTGCAGGAAATGAGGCATATTTAAGCTCCACAGGCGGGAATACTTGCTATAACTGGTTGTAGCTTCCTTCTGCAGTCAGCATGGCTGGTGTTGGAGAAGGTACTCGATTTAGAGCGCAACACTGGGGCATTGAGGAGTCCAAAGTAATGGTTTGGCTCCTTGTCCACAATCATGAGGAAAGACTCCTGTGGGGCCAGTACTAGGGTTACCAATATAAAATGGAGGCCTGGAACAGTCTTGCTCATGATCTCACCAGTGCCACTGGTGTTCCTTGGACTGGTGAGCAGGTCAGGCACCATTATTCTGACCTGAAGCGATGTAGGGAGGATCAACTGGACCAGTGGATCCAGGAATCCCGTGCGATGCCTAATGCCCCAGTACTGAATAAGTAGCCATTGTATTAAGTAGTTAAGAATTGCTATGCTTGTCTATACTATGGATAGGTATGTCTCAATATCACTGCATTTACTTCACAGCTGCAGGTGTCCGGGCTATGAATCAGGAAGCCCATGAAGATAGGCTGCAAAGGCTGAGTCATCAGGCAGGTTAGTAATTATTCTGCATGCACTGTTATATAAAATAAATGAGAGAGCCTTCAAAAAGTATTTTAACCCAATAAATAAAGGTGTAATAATCCTTTAATAAATGTATAATTCCTGGAGTGCGTCTGTGTCATTTTCTTTGATATGTTGTTGTACTGTTGCATTCTACAAATTGTAGTGTTGTATTAAGCAGTGTCAACCCACACTTGGGTAGGCCCATATAACATGGATGAAGGGATTGCCAGTAGCTTTTATGCATATTTACAGTCCTCAAATGTTGGTTCATGCCCAGCATGTACAGGTTAATCTGGCACATGAGTAGCTTGGTATTGTGTTCCACAGAAATGTCAGTGTTCTGCCAGAAATGTAGAGAGCTGTTAACATATAACTGATACTTTCATCTGACCATATCTAGATAATTATATGAAAGTAGAGCTGTCAGTGTATCATCTTAGCAGTAGTGTGTGTGAACAACTCTCAAAATATCTAGCAGTAACATCTGCATCTTGGACAGTTTGTATGTAAGATACAGCTCATGTATATAATGATCTAGCAAAATCCAATTGCACAATATAAGGACATTGGGTAGTGTAATAATACATGTAAGGGACATATAACTTCAGTTAATAGGAATGTAGTGAAAACTAGAAGGATATATAAGTTGTTAATTGAGCTATCTTTTTCCACCCTACTGTATGTGCATAAAAAATGCAATTCCACACCTCAATCGGTATGTCTAATCTCAAATCATTTGCTGGGACATATGCCCTATTGGTTTATAAATATTTGCATTTATTTCTATGCATGTGCCCTGTTAAACTACCACAATATTGGTGGCCTGTTGCCATCAATTCAACCTGCATGATGTTGTAATGTCCACTATTGTTCTATATAGAGATGTGTTATGCTTGCTTTTCAACAGTTGAAAATTTGGTGTGTTGGGTTAATGGGAATACTTCTGCATGCTGTTATAACTAATTGGGAATGCTGTTGACTGTTACTAACCCATATCTTTATTAAACTCTCCAAAACATAGTTTGTATGGGAAGGCCGGTCCCAGCAGATCCACCTGTCCCACCTCAGCTGGCCATGGCACCTGGCACCAACAGATCCAGTGCCCTGCCTGGGACCTCCTCCTTTGTTGGCCTGCTGCCACCTTCACCTGGAAGCGCTGCAGGGGATGTGGCTCGGCCCCCCCGTGCAAGCGTGGGCGGAGGAGGGCCACCTATCACCCTTCGAACGGTCCTTGCTGTGGTGCGTAGAGAGATTGAACGTTCTGTTGCAGAACCTCTATGCCAGCTTGAGGCTCAAGTGTCACAACTCCCAGGTCAGCCTGCCCCTCCTACACAGCCCCCAGCACAGCCACCCTCTGGACCGTGAAGGTGCAGTGGTGACTGCCCATGGGTGGGGACCTCAGTCCCACTGTTTCCATCTGGGGCCTCATGGGCTTGCGATTTCCAAACATCCCTCCCCGTCAAAGGTGTTCACCCACCACATGTGTCATATACCGCCCCTGTATGCATCTTGTTTGTCTTGTCTGTTTACCTCCCCAACCTACCTCCCCAAATATACCTATTTCCCCTATCCCACATTCCACTCTCACCTGAAAAAAAAAGGGCAATCTGCTCCAAAAAAAAAATTACACCCCATACAAAGCTGCCCATTTTGCACACATGTCCACTGGACACATGAAATGTTATTTAATTGGCATTACAACATACTTTGTTGTCCTCAACCCTCTCTCAGAGGTTGAAGGTTTCATATCTACCTCCAAATTTATTGCATATGCACAGCTGTTGCTGTTGAAGAAATGGGCAGCTATGGACCTTCCCTACACCCATCCTGCACATCCCGAGCTATTTTCCATACTGTCTTTCCCTCTTTGTGCCCCTTTTTCACCACTTTCGTATCTCCCAATTTTTCTTTTCTTTCAAAGAAATGAGTGTGGGGGTTAGCGGGAGTAAGCACTATTAAGCAGTAGTTAGTGGGTTTGCATGAGTTTGCGCTTGGTTAAGCAATGCGCAGCAATGCGCAAACCCACTCAAACCTGCTTACAACTGCTTAAAAGTGCCTTATTCACTCTATATGTGAGAGCCCTTGTTCTGCTCAGGAGCAAAATAAAACACCTCTGTCAGTCTCAAACCGTGGACCTTGCACACACTACACAACATGAAATACCACTAAGCCACAGTAGATATACATCAAGTTGGTGCTTAAATAAATATATCATGCATCAGAATGAGTGAATGTAAAGGAAAAATAGGAATACCATACCACACAACTTGTTCTGTGGATGTTGACCAACAGTTGTTGTGGGATTACAGTACATGACTGTGATATGAGAAGCAGCCATTCTAGCAGGAAATAATGTTACACAATCACTTTACAACCCCAAACAGTATCACAGCAGGACAAACACTGGCATATCTGTTTATGGCAGAGGCAATACCTCCCAACTGTCCCTAAATTTCAGGGATGTCCCTGATTTTGAAACAAATTTTAGCTCTGTCCCTCTGAATCCCTCGGAATACTACTGACTTTGGTCAGAAAGGTGGTGAATTACACTTAATGAATAATGACAATAATTAAGAGTTAGGCACTTCTTTTACTTCAGAAAAGGTGTAATAATTCATATGCTCTGATTCTCTCAATGTCTCAGATTAATGGCACTAATATTTTAAAGGTGTCCCTGACTTTTTCTTTACTTTTCCCTGAGTCTGTTCAAATATGTACCTGACTGGTTTAGAGGTCTGGCAGAGGGAGAAACACAGAGGCATATAAGCCTTTCTGCTGTTACACACTGTGCAAATAGCTTTGGAAGGAGTTTCAGAAGCATACCCTTATGTAGGAATACAACACTGAAATACAAATGGATGTAGCCATGTACTGGTAGTAACCAACTGCAAGAATGCCATTGCTCTATTGCTGAAAAGACCCTTGTGATGCACAGACAAAAAATAACAGGCTATTCTCTAGCTATCATGTTGATAGGTCCACAGTTGGGAGTTACACAGACAGACTACTTGCCTTGATAAACTAACATGTACACAGCAACCCTGTAAGTCCAGCAAGATAAAATCCACACAATAGTATGTACACCCTCTGTACTTCTGCAACCCTACCCAAATTTAGAATATATCTGTGTGTGCAGGGTCTACCAAGGATGTAGGTAAGCATACTCACAGTACTGAAATGTGTCCAGTTTTCTTGAGCAGCTTGTGCTAATGTCAACACTAAAAAAGCACAAGCTGTTTAGAACTGAGTAAATTAATATTCACAGTATAGCAGTTCACAAACAATTCTTGTGCCAAAGGAATACATCTCAATAACTAGCTTTGTATGGCAGTTAATTGTAACAGTTGAAAAGAAAGCACATTTTTCCATGTATCTTGGGGTAGCATTTTGAGGGGTGAGTACATTTCTACACTGACAAGTGGATACTGGAAGCAGCAACATTAGGTCTGAGTACAAAATGTAAATCTCTGGCTACACCCCTGGCTTCTGATATAAGAACTATACCAACATTCTCTCTTAAACAATGATGTCCACAGCAAACAAGGATGATCTCCATCTTGGAAAGCTGAAAGAACCATGCCTACATGAGTTAGCAATTTATAGTACTGGGTTGCTATGACAGTGATTACTGCAATTACTACACAGCAGGCTGCATGCAATTAGCAAATGGTGGCCACTAATTGGTGCAGAGGCCATCACATGCTCATGTGCAAATTCCTACAAAAGCAGGCAGCAATCTCTGCCAACAAACTCAATCACTCTATTGCAGAGACTGACAGAGAGAGAGAGACAGAGAGAGAGAGAGAGAGAGAGAGAGACAGAGAGAGAGACAGAGAAAAGGAAATAGAAAAATAAATATTAACAAATCATACCAAGGAAAGGTATGTGAACATGTGTATTTACTGGCATGTAGTAGATGTTATTGAAGAATTGTCTACATAATGTGAACCATTCATATGTGGCAGCAGTACTTCTTTATGCACAGATGTTCTGCTTAACTACTGCTATGGACAATACTGTGTGTACCTGTAGGCAGTGGGACATACCTGTAAAATGTGTAGCTCAGCATTAAATGTCAAAGATCTGATCCATGTTATCTGTGTTCTGTACAGTAGTGTGGCCAATGGCTGTTGGGGGGATTAGCGCTGACATTATATAAACATGGGTGTGACAGAACAACACATGCATGATAGTCATATTAAAGTGTGGCTTAGCAATGGTAACTGCTGTAGCAGTCTAGTATGCTTATCTAGCATCTGTTGTCATATATATCCCCCCTAATGTTAGTGTGTGTTCATATGTGACACCTGTCTGTGTTGCAGCAAGGCCCAACAGTTCAGCTGTGAGGTCCAGGGACTTACAACAGTGTGGACCTTGTGTGTGTATGCCACACACATACGGAGAAATATATATGGATCATATATATTCACATCTGTATATGTGCATAGAGCAGGGGACATATAGCAACTGTTTGTGAAGGCTGGAGATATATATGTTGGTGAAGGTTAGTATGCACATATTTGTATGTAGGTTTTAGTGTGTGACAAACAAGACAACATACAGTGCTGGTATATGACATGTGGTGGTTAAACACTGTGGGTGGTTTGTTCAGTTTGCAATGTTGAAGCCAGTAAGGCCTGCTAAAGCTACCTGGGCTGTGAACACCTTCAATGCATTTATCCCAAGACTGTGTGAGTTTATTACATTACTGTACACCTTACATCCTTTGTGTAATTGATATTCTCACTATGAAAGGTGAAATGTATATGTGCCTACATATATATGTATATGTAGACCAATGGATGTGTATATGTATAGATATATATATATATATATATATATATATATATATATATATATATATATATATAGTTATATATACTCATACACACCTGCATCTAGTTGTTGAAATAGATTCTCTGTACTGTTGACTGACTGTGATGGTCAATATGTTTGTGAATACGTCAAAGATATGTATCTGTGGGATAGCTTAGAGGGAAACTTTTTATGTCATGGTATTATGGGTCCTTGCTTTGATCCTAGCAAAAGCTGTGTATTCTGTTGCTAGGCAGAACAAGTACTATTGCATACAGTGTGATTAAGTCCCTTGGTTTTAACTAGGGTGTGTCATTGGAGGCTAAAACACTACATCTATGATTATTGATTGGTACTGTAGTACTACTTGAAACTCTGGGCTTGTACAGCAAAGTATGGTGTATGTCCACATTGCTTGCGTCCACTGTTTTGTGTGGTCACTGTATTCATCACAGATTACATTTCTCAAGATTAAGGTTGTGTAAGTACTGACACACAGTACTGTATAGTATACACTGAAAGCTTATCTGGGTTGTCATACCTTTGTGTCCTGTAATTATGTCTGATGTGTGTGTGGGTATGTCTGTAACATGTCCTTTGACATATGTGTGGTAAAACATATAACTGTGTATCTAGCAACATTCATAGTGTACTACAGCAGTATGCAACCTATATTCCCAATTGTGCACATATTTTGGCCACAGGTTTGCCATTAACAAGTTGTGTGGAATAATAGTAATACATTTACTGGACCTTACACTGATTGTGATGGATGATATATTTCTTTACACATCAGCTTGATGTATATCTGCTGTGGCTAGGTGGTGCATCATGTTGCATACAGTGTGCCAGGTACTCTTGTATAGTCTTATATAATGATTTTATTTTGAGAGTGAGCAAGGCACTTTCAAGCAGTTGTGGGGTGAGCAGTGATAAGTGGCAGTTGCAGTGTTTCACTCTCGGTTAGCTAATAGGTTGCTATATATGGCAATTCAGTGATATCTGTACTGTATAATGTTAAATGTGCCATAGGACTTGCTCAGACATATTTTTGTATTTATGTCTTCCAGGGATCATGGCCCATCGCAGGAACACCAGTTACAGTAGTGCTGAAGATGATATAATTACTAGCAGTATGATTCAGCACTACCGTCTCATGTTCTCACGAACCAGCTAGGACCAGCAGGAGCGTACTGCAATGTGGCAAGATGTTGTCCACAGGGTAAATAAGGTAGGCCTGCATAACCGGACATATGAGCAGGTACGCCACCACTGCAGTGATCTTCTCAGACATGTCCATCAGCATGCTGCTGATGCGCATAGACAACAGCTTGCAACAGGAGGTGGTGTTAATATCTATCCCCCCCTCACCAGAGTGGAGGAGCTGCTCCTGTGCCTGGTGGCACCTGCCCAACAACAACAGCAGCAGACATACACCATGATGGAGGTTGGAGCCACCCAGCAAGCACACATGGAGTATGCAGGTAACATGGCATATCTGTAGACTACTGTTATCTGTATTGGTAGATCATGCATATGTGAGATGTGGAGTGTGCCGTTCAAAGATGTGGAGCCTGTTGTTGTGCAATACTGATCATTTGGAACATAATCTGTAGCCCTGTGAATGTAAACTGTTGTTGTACTGTAAGATTGCAAACACACAGTAGCAATGCCACAGTTATGGTCTCTGACAAACTGTCTCATCTCTATGTAGGTCCCTCTGGGGTGACATAAAGGCAGCGGACAGATGCTGGTGAGTGTGTTCTACATTTATTATTGTAAATAAAAAGTGAATGTCATAGTTAAGGTGTAGAACATGTACACATGTAATACACCTACCCATAATACACGCTGTGCATGTTTGGCGTAAGAGCACGCACATCTCTCTAATGTGATTAGCTGCCTCAAGCACATGCAATACCCAGACAATCTCAAACAAATGCGGCTAGACTGTAGTGACCATTGGATAGGCACAATTGATACTCAACATGCACATAACATACACATCTATGTCACACACAGAGCAGTTTAAAATGCTACACATAAAGGATTCCCAAACCCTCTGTAAAGACACACTCCAGTATCCAAAATCTCATCAACACATTACACATAATATACCTGAGGGGTAGAGGCCTTTCATGGGACATTTAAACACAATGCAACACACTACACATTCATGTCAGGGGATGCTCCTTATTGACCACCTTACAAACTCACGTAACAACTGGTTGTGAAATGGAGAATGTAACCAAGGTAGTACAGTTCCAGCACAGCATAATTAGTGCTGGTTTGGAAAACATTTGTAGCCTTGAGTGACCACATGATGCTTCATGATGATGGCCTATGGTACTATACCCCATCCAGTTATTGTAACCACAGTACTACACATAGCTTTCATTGCTATACACCTTAATGTTGCATGTGTGCACACATATGCACCTCTAAACAATATGCATACCAATCACCATTTGCGCAACTGACACATATATGTCTTGTGATGCTATTGAGTGGCTAGGTCATATGACACACATTGGGCATGTGTAGTGTTTAAATATGCAGTTGTGTTTTAGCATGCCATGTCATGGATGACACCGGCATGTCCACAATATGATCTACACTCACCATAAGTGCCGTACATTGGGTATGTTGCCGAATGGTATTCCATCAACTATCCATGCACCACTGATGATGTTGTGTGAATACTCATCATGCATGTGCTAAAAATGTGTCCACAATTACTTGCTAAAGACACAGAGGCTGTAATCAGCATTGGATATCTATCTGACACACAGATACACATCCAGCAATGGTATGTATACCTGTGAGTTATGGTGCACAGTACATTACAGGGTTATGAATACCTGCACAGCAATGTTATGTCCATGTATGCATTGTGTTCCAGGGGGAGGCCCATCACCTAATAACAAAACACATGCATCAAAGCCATGTATACTGTTAGTAACAAGGACTTTCTACACTTGCACTGCATGCTGTTGAGCAACACAAGTCTTGCATGCTGACATGTGTGATGTGACTGTTTTGCTTGTGATACTGTACCCCACCATCACCTGCTATTGTGTATGTTCTGAGATTGCTGGTGTTGTGTGTGTCTGCTTTAGGGAGGAGTGTATTTTTGTGTGTGTGCATGTGTGCATGTGTGCATGTGTGCATGTGTGTATGTGCACATGTATGCATGTGTGCATATGCACATGTGTGCATGTGTGCATGCATGCATGTGTGCATGTGCGCATGTGGTCTGAAGTCATGTTCAGGTCTGAAAGTGTGTTTCCTGTTTTCCTCTCACAGGTGCCGAGGTGGGGCTGGTTCAGTACAGTGGGGAACCTGATGTCACTGAGACAGACAGTGATGATGAGGATAGGTGTGTTGAGGCACAGGCAGGTTTGTCAGGGTCTGTTGTTGGGCCACCAATTGACAGTACACAAGTCTCCACCCCATCCATGCACACAGTCATACTGCCTGTACATCCATCATCACCATTGCCCTTAGCTGAGGGACAGTGTATGTTTGGCACTGGCCAGGATAGTGTGGTATCTATGGCACATGTATCAGCACACAGCAGCCATAGCCAGATGTTTGGAATGGTACCACATAGGCAGATACCCAGGGGTTCTCGTCAGAGCACTGCTGGTCATCATGCCCCTGGCAGATGTGCCACACCTCTTTCTACCACACACATGTTCCAGGCTGTCATTGAGGCACAGACATGAATGGAGCGGTACACCAGACAGGGACTAAGGGCACAGAGGATTCATAACACCTCTGGAAATGACATTATCCATGACCTAGCAGGTGCCATACGTAACTACACTGAGGTCATTGATAGACGTTGGGGTGAGACATTGGATGTCCTTCACAATGTCATGTCCATGTGTCAGGACAGTGCAGGATGGTTAAGACATTGACATGGACATATGCCAACAACATCAGCAGCTGGAGGTTGCCGGGGACATCCAGCAAGTCACAGCCACTCCCGTAGTGTCAGTACCAGTCCCAGCAATGTTGGGGGGCTGTCCATAGACCGTCCTATCAGACCACATGCACGTGGCTCTGGCCAGTGCTAGCAGGGACCTCGATCCAGTGGACATATGTCAACCTCTTCGGATAGTACCCAATCTGGATTAGTACCTGATATTGTCTGTAGCAGCCCTGCCAGGCACAGGTTCTGTATCCATGGCCAGAGATGGTGATCTGTAAAGCCTGCCAGGTACAGTCTGTAGCTGTCTCACAAATCCCCATATATGGCAGCCACATGGTGGAACGGTGTGCATGCAGACACACACACATAAACCAGAAACCTAGGGCAAACACATACCCACACCCATTACATCAACAATGGCCCATAACAGTACTCATGGCCCTCACACACACACTCACACACACATGTTGATTGTATGGCCCAGTGTAGGCCTCTGGCAAACCAACAACACACCCTGTGCATATGATGAAACCTGTGCCACCTCCTGTCATCTGTAACATTGATGCAGGAACAGGCTAACATGGTGCTGATGCACAGGGTGACTTTAATAAAGTATAGCAATGGTTGGATGTGTAGCATGTTGTCAGCAGTAAAGTGTAATGATATCCTTGAAGGTATAGCTGAGCAGGCATGATGCATTAAAGCTGTAATTAACAATATTGTATTGTTTTCACCAGTGTTTATTCCAGTTGTGTTTTGTTTGCCCATGTGCCACTTGGCTGATGTGTGTAGTTGTGTCAGCATGCGTTATACAGTGGACAGTAAGTGTGGGGTGTGTGCAACACAAGTTTGCAGGTGTCCATTTGTGAACATGGTGGAGGTGCACTGTGTGCATGTACATGCATATTAGACACATGGGCAGGGTGACATGCCCTGTATTGGCCAGTATTAACACTCCGTAGTTTCTATTGGTGGCCAGTATGCATTGTACTACACACATTTTGGAGCTTGAGTACGGGTTGACACTGTGCTGTGGGTGATGCTGCTGTTGCTATCTGTCATTGGTCTGCATTACTAAGGTTAACACTGTCCCAGCTGTATAATCCTTTAGTAATGCACACTGTTCACCTACAGGGTTGCATGGACCATGCTATCACAAACACAAGAAATTCTCACTTATACAGTAAGAGTGCATTAGTCTCATGGACCCCTGCCATAAACTAAATATATAATAGAAGGTATGAAGTTGTACCAAAAAAGAGTTACATACCAAGAAGGGATAACCTCTCTGGTCAGTACCATTGGGAAAATACAATCCCTCAATAAACATACAAGGCAAGCTTCACAATACAAAAATGGCAAGGATTCCAAAGTAGTATGCATCAAAATAAAATGCCAGCACCAAAGATGAGCTGAAATGAGTTTATTGTTGAAACAAGTGAACTAGACCGGTTTCAGCATATAGCTTTCTTCAGTAGTGTAGAAAAGAACCATGACAAAAGCCAGTAATTTATACACGTTTCAATGAAGAAAATGACATCACTACCTGTCTTAGGAAAAAATCAAATTGAGTTGTTAACAAAAGATTAAAATATGATCAATAAATAACTAATAAATAATTGATGGTAACTCAAAACTCCAACAAGCTACAAAGAATGTATGGTATAATTTTGAAAATGGAAAACTTACAATTTATCATTTAGTCCTGGGGAAAAAAGACCCCCTAGTTTTATAATCCTTTTTCTTTCTTTGTTGTTGAGTATATCGTGCCATCCTGTTTTAAATGACCGATTGCCAGTAATGTGATCAATAATAATAAATGAGAATTTGGCCGTGGGATAATTAATTGTATGTCTGTACAAGGCATTGGTCATACATGCATTTCTGATATCACCTAAGTGTTCAGACATTCTGATCCTGAACTGACTGGATGTCTAACCTACATAAAAGGCTTGGCAAGTGCAGGTAGCAAGGTAGACTACCCAGTCCGTACTGCAGTTGCCAAATCCATATATGTTGTATAATTGTCCAGTATTCCTACTGGTGAATGTTTTGGTTTTGAACATGTAATTGCAGAAACTACAATGCCCACAAGGGTATTATCCTATTAATTTTTCCCTAGTTAAAATTTGTTGATGAGTAACAATATCCCTAGATGTTGTTTTCTTAAAGTAGGAAAAATGTGACCCCAATGTCTTGCCCTTTTTATATGAGAATGAGCATCTGTTACCCAAACAATCATCCAAATCAATATGAGACTTAAGTATGTTCCAGTGTTTGTTAACTATCTCAGAAAATTGAGCGGTATTTCTCCCATATGTGGTTACAAATCTCAATATATCCTGTTGATTGTTTTCTAGAATGCTGTTGATATTGTTGCAGACTGTGTCTTGACTGGTTTTGTGTCCAACGCATGGCTGAACTAACGTTGTTTTTGGTGTACCCCCTGGCTAAAAATCTGTTGGCCAGATCATCATGATGCTGGGATAATTCTAGTTGGGAGGAACATATCTGTTTAAGATGTAAAAATTGAGATTTGGGAATGTTGTTAATAGTATGTCTTGGCTGGAGACTGTTGGCATGTAACAGAGTATTATACTGAGGAAATTTGCGGTATACAGATGTTTTCAAGTTATTATCTGCCTGGCGATGTAAAGAAACATCCAAAAAATGCATCTCATTGTGATGATAATCCACAGTAAATTCCACTCCCCAGATATTACTGTTGAGATGTTCCACAAACTCATGTAGGTATTCACTTCCTCCTTTCCAAATAAGCCAACAGTCATCCAGATATCTTCTCCAAATGTCAATGTCCGAAATATATAAATTATGAAGCTCATCATAAATGATATGTTCCTCCACATACCCCATATAAAGGTCAGCGTAAATGGGTGCAAACGAGGCACCCATGGCTGTACCCTGTATCTGCCAATAACAGTCTTGTTTAAAATAGAAAACGTTTTTAGACAAAACATGTTCAGCCATACAGATAAGCAATGTGTTAGTACCAGGAGGGTATAAATGTCGGCTTTATTTAACCAGTATTCAAGTGCAGTTAATCCAGCCCAGTGTGGAATATTCATATATAATTATTTGACATCAAGAGTACACATTAACCAGTGTGGTTCCAACTGGGAGTCAGATACTATTTGTAAAAATTCTGTTGTATCCTTAAGTCTCGCTCTGACTAATGCTAACAGTGGTTTGAGTTTCTCAGTAAGAAATGCTGACAAGGGTTCCGTAAATGATCCTATCCCTGACACTATCGGTCTGCCTGGTGGTTTGTCAATAGATTTGTGAATTTTTGGTAACAAATAGAAATATTGTTTGGCAGGATCCGAAACTGTAGGATGAGATAGTGTATTAGCTGTAGTAATCCCTTGTTCAACTGCCTCTTGCAAGAATTGATCTATTTCTTTTTTAAAGTTAGAAGTAGGGTCAGTGGGCATCCTCATGTAGTGATGAGGGTTAGACAACTGTCTATTTCCCTCATCCCAATAATAATCTGAATCCATGATGACCACCGCACCGCCCTTGTCAGCTGGAAGTATAACAATATTAGTATTATTTTTGAGGCTAGTTAAGGCTTGTTGTTCTGTTGAAGATAAGTTATGTTTGGTAATATTGTCTGAACCCATATAAAAATGTAAATCCTTAATCACGGCTTGCTGAAAAACAGCCACATGTTTGTCCATCGGTGGATGGAAAGTAGACCGATGGAATTTGAATTCAGAAGATCTTTGAGATAAGATCTGAGGATCTTGTTGCCTGAAAAACAAGTTTAGATTAATTTTTCTGCAAAATGCTATGGTATCAGATACAAAAGAACTTTCATCGACAAAAAAGCCAGGGATGAATCCAAGTCCTTTATTAAGTAATGTTAGCTCATCAGATGTTAAAACATGTTGGGAAATGTTATGTATATTAGTAAATACAGGATCTATTTCGTTATTGAGAGAAAAAGATCTTCCAAGCTTTTTGCCCTTGTGTTTACGTCCTCCCCTGTGCTGTTTATTCCTAAAGGGTCAGTGGATGTACGCCCTCTTTTAGAGTCAGGTGAACTACAATTAACTGTGGATTCTGTGTCTGTTGTAGAGGACTCCTCACCAGAAGTGATAAAGGAAAAGACCCCTTTTTTAAGTATTGATCTTGGTCTCTTTCTTCGAACAGAAGAAAAGTTCTTAGTGCCTTCAGCAAATCTAACTCCCCTATAGGACTCAAACTGTCTGCCTTTGTCATAATCTTCCCTGTCATGGGAAAATTTGTGTAATTTTTTAGTCTTTAAGTTATTTTCAAAAGCTATGAGTTCTTTGGACAATTTACTTAGATTGTCCCTGAAATTGGCCTGTTCTTCACATTTTTCCAAATCATTGCATATTTTTTCAACTTCTCCAATACTGGTTTGGACTGTTCGGTCATAAAAAGAAGCCAGTATATTGACAAATGACATTGACGCCTCCTGCTGGGCTTGTTGCCAATCACTAAGTAAAATATCATCAGGTGTACTGACTAATGGTTGTACCTTAGACCTAAGGCCTCTAGGTGAAATTTGTTGGTTCTGATAAGCTTTAAATAGTTTAGAAATCCATATATTTGTCCGTAGGGTTTTGACTTTTTTACCCAACTGGCTGAACAGTAGATTGCAACTGTCAACTGGATCCGAATTCTGGCATTCAGCAGAGCCAGCTTGTGCTGTTTTGATGCCAAACACCTGGATGTCATCCTTGTCTGCACATAAGCCAGACAAAAGTTTATGTAGATCCATGACAATGAGTTGCTAAAAAATGAATGCAGTCTAACCTGATAGCTACAACTTTTTGAATAGAACAGCCAAATCAATAGGACAATACTGAGCAGAGAATCCAAAAGAAATCAGTTTAGAGTTTAAGTCTGAGCCCAAACAGGGGAATAGCCAAAGCCTCTAGCAATGTAACCTTAATCACAGATCTGGCTGGAATGAATCTTATGTTTATATAAACTGTAATAGTTCAAGAGGGATGTTAATTCAACCTACCTAATAACACTAAACTTGTGGTGATTAATTAAGTGCAATATTAATAAGTGTAACAAAATGGTAAATCTATCAAGGTGGATCACCGATAAATAAAACTAGCTGCCTAGGGTCATAGAATAGGGTGTATATCAAAGCACAAAATCCTACTCAAAATTCAGAGATGCTTATATCTTAAACTGTATATGTTGTCCAACAACCAAGGTGTTAAAGAAAATCCTAGCTGTGTTTGAGATGTGAATAGCACAACAGGAACTGTGTAGGGCATGAGATGAATCCCAATCAACACCCTGATAATTATTGTCCTGCCAATAAATTCACAAAACTAGGAAAAAAATAATAGAAATATAAAACCAAATGGTGCCAAACAATACCCCTAGCTGATGCTATCTAAAGCATGAAACCCTAAACATCACCCTAAACAACAATGAACCATTAGTAGAATTCTGCATTGTTTAAAAAGACCATGATGAAAAATGCAGATAAAGTCCCTAAAATTACACATGTATAACTGTCAAATCTGAAAACAGTGGCTATATGCCAAATAAATACAAACATGATTGACATATGCATGTATATAAAGAATGCTAAGAATATGTTCTTATCAAAAATCTGACAGTCAACAATGGTGAAAATGCCAGTTGCATAATAATATGCATACAGACACGAGGAAGTCCTGACAAACACAATGGTGATTCATGTCCAACCACCAAAAAATTGACAATAGTTGTTAATCCAAGCTAAAAGGAAAACGCTATTAGCTTGTACTTGTTAAACCATCAAAAATGGTTACAAAAAGCCTGTAGGTAATTCGTACAATTCTATACCCCATGGAGTGAAAACATGAACGAGGCATGAATGTGAAATCCAAATGTATAATTGCACTTTTTAAATGTTCAAACTCAAGACAATGCTAATTGTCAAATAAAAATAGGAACAAAGTATTGAGGAAAATCATATAAATAGATGAAAAAGTCAAAACTTTCCACCAGTAAAGAATACCAGTTCAGCGATTGTGTTCAGTAGACGAAAACCAAGTCAAAATTGAGAACAAGTCATCACCAACGACTGGAAAAAAATAATAATGTACCTGTAAGTCAGTCTAACAAGCAGTATGGCCTTCCCTCAGTTTGAATGAGAAAGGAAACAAATATCACCCAAGGAGCAGTCAAACTCCTAATGTATAGTTCCAAAACAGCGTTGATGAAAAAAATAGTAAAGCAAGACTGACGATTCCTTAATTACCAGTACACATCCAAAAACGGCCGATAGACATAATCCTAGGTTGAATGAACATGAAAATCTCCAATCTGGTCACCCAACGACAACAGGCACTGGAAACCAATCTATTCTAATATTGGTATATCCAAGACAGGAAGATGTAAAAATATACAACCGGAGTACCGATGAGGAGTCCTTCTTCACAAACACAGAACGCCACAGCAATGGTGTCAGTCCACAGCTCTCTAAACGCCAACAGCTAGCACAAAATGGGAACTGCAGCAATGAAAAGCTAGCAGGTATGGCTGATGCAAGGCAACCAAACTAGTATGCATCAAATTCTAAAGCTTTCTTTAGTGATGTTTATAATCTACAGGGGAAATCTCAGATCGAGTCACAGTTAATGTAAATGGTCACAAAGTACACTTATCTGACTGACATTATCAGTTCCTTGTCAGACAGTTTGAATGCGGATTTCACCACCCTGTCATTACACAAGGGCCACATTTCCAGACCTGAAGAATGTAAAACCTGATGATTCACAGACACTCTAGTTAAAACATCTCTTTACCAAAGTCCAAACCACAGTGGCAATGGTACTGGACAGTGTCCCTGGCTGTGTCATATACAAGCTGACAGATGAAGTTACCAGTCACCTAAACACTCTGTCCAGATGCAGCCTCTATACAGGTTACATACTTGTGGAATGACGCACGGTAATGGTGTTCACAGTCCACAAGGGTTGAGCTACAATGTCTTCTTCTTCTTTTTTTGGATGCTCCCATTAAAGGTTGCCACAGTAGAACATCTGTTTCCATTTCTTCTTGCCCTCTCCATCTTGCGCTGTCACAACATCCACCTGCATATCCTCTCTCACCACAGCCATAAACCTCATCTTAGGCATTCCTCTTTTCCTGTTACCTGGCAGCTTCATCCTTAGCATCTATTTCACAATATACTCTGCATCCCTCATCAGCACATGTACAAACCAACTTAATCCTGCCTATCTGGCTTGGTCTACTAACCTTCAAACCTGACCTGACCCTCTAATATACTTATTCTTAAACCTGTCCACCCTCATCACACCCAGTGCAAATGTTAACATACATTGATTAAGGGTAAAAATACAACAGATCCTGGAAACTCTCACCCTATAAACCAGACAAATGTTATCTGGAAGGCTATGGAGCACATCATTATGGAACTCATTAACAGAGACATTATGAACCTGCAAACACTGCACCATACCCACTTAGGTTCACTAAAGGCCAGATCATGGATCCTACACCTAGTAGACTTCAAGCCATTTTACAAGGCTATAGGTGAAGGAGGGGAGGTCAACACAGCCAAGCTATAGCTCACCAGCAATTCATACCCATCCCACATTCTGGTATTATACATAACCTCAACAGACTGACCATTAACTATTGTTAGATGATGGCTTGACAACTGACGCAGAGATATAGGACACATAGTAACATTTGCAGCCTCCATGTACTATTCTATGCCAGTAACAAGTGGTATTCACCTGCACTCAATCCTGGGACCACCCCTGTTTGGCATATAACTTTCTTAGGTACAAGCAAACACAGTAGGGATATGTCTGCCCACATTTGATGAAAATGCATACTGTGGGCTATACTTTATTCTCCAGATGACACACACATCCTCCAAAAGGGTATCATAGAGACATATACCTGGTGTCAAACTCATGCTGTAAAGCTATAAGCCAAAGAAAGCATAGTTATCCACTTTTAGAAAACAAAGTATCCCCACAGTACCACATAGGTAGTAGCCCCCAAAATGTGGAACACGTACTAATATATACATAGAGCCATGTGTTTAGTCATCTGTACTTTGATAATCACATTACCAAAGGGTTTTGGAAATCCCTCTATGGAGCACATAAACAATAAAGGGTTTGCATGCAGATCCACAGAGGTTGTTGCACACCTATAATGACTAGACATCTTTGCCAGACTTTGCTTGCTTTGGAACAGGTTTCAAATATACCTCAACCATAAACCCTCACTCACACTCTTCAATAGAAACCGTGATGAGTGGATGTGAAACAGTAGACATAGCCCAGGGATCACTGCAGTGGCTAAGCTTGTCACAAGCATACAGAAGTGACCTAAGGTCTGGAAAGCACCAGCACGCTCTGGCAAAGATAACAGATGCATTCATGGAGAAAGCAGGGTACCCACTTATGAAATAATTGAGGTCACATGTATGTATATGGATTTGCCCCACAGCTACCTTACATGTGTAATGCACATACAGTTGTTATTGTGATATGTCATACACTAGAAAAATCAAAACCCACTCCATATTGACTAGCGGTGTCACACACCTAGAACACACACACAGTCAGCAAGTGAAAGATTCAAAGTCCTTCCTAACTACATTATAATACTACAGCAGTATGCATTTACACAACACGCTATACACATTACTGGGATGTCGTTTTTCCACAGGTATATTTGTAGGATGGTGACATCATCAGACTTGTCAGAGATGAGTACACCACTTTTAAGGGGTGTGAGTATTCTCCAAAAAGGTTGCTCCTCCCCAGGGAGATACACATACACAGTTGGCAAGTGCAGGATTCAGACCCTTACCTTACTACATTATGATACTAGAGCAGTAAGCATTTACATGATGCACTATACACATTAGTGGGATTTTGACTTTCCACAGGTATATTTGTAGGATGGTGACATCAGCAGACTTGACAAAGATGAGTATACCACTTTTAAGGGGTGTGAGTAGTCTCCAAAAAGGTTGCTCCTCCCCAGGAAGACACACAAACTCACACACAGTTGGCAAGTGCAGGTTCTGACCTCCTACCTAACTACATTATGATACTACAGCATTACACATTTACATGACACGCTATACACATCATTGGCATTTTTTCTTTCCACAGGTATATTTGTAGGATGGTGACATCATCAGACTTGGCAAGGATGAGTATACCACTTTTAAGGGGTGTGAGTAGTCTCCAAAGATGTTGCTCTCTCCCCAGGGAGAGACAGACAGACAGACAGACACACACACAAACACACACACACACACACACACACACACACACACACAAACACACACACACACAGCTGGCAAGTGTGGTGTTCTTAATCCAAACTAAGTATGTCTTTACACTTCAGCAAGCAATATGGAGTTACAGGGTGTAATACAGACATTACTTGCTGACTGTTTGCCCAAAGGTTTTTTTTCACATTTGCTAACCTCAGCAGGCTTATCATACTACGTGTATTGTGAGTGTATTGCATGCATAGGCCATGACCATATCATATATGGTTTGATGCACCACATGCTGGCACACACAGGGTCAAAGCGGTGGCTAAGCTCTGTCAACCCAATACTGGACAATACAGTCAGGAGGAGTAGGGTCATACAACCACAACACCAACTGTCTCACATAGACCTACAATATAAGCACCAGCAAAACACACACATATTACCATACTTGGAGAATACAAATATTAATCTGAAAAAAAAGAGAGTGTCCTCCTAAGCAGACAAGCAAGCAACATGCACCTCCAAGCACATGCCAGAAAAGACATAATACACCAAAGCAGTATGCCTCACAAAAGGCCCTAAGGCAAAACAACATACCCAACACACTAGTAATAGGTGACTTCATAGTCAGGCACACAGATGTTCCACTCACTCGGCTGGACAAGGGGAAGGTTACTGTTAGTTGTCTGTCAGGTGCTATGATCCACCACATAACACAAGCACTTACATCACTCCAGAACATGTACATATATGAAGTGTTCTTTGTACATGTCAGTGTGAATGAACTGAGACATACCTCCCAGGACAACATGACAAGAGATATATAATAGCTCTATGATCATGTAACCCAGGCTGGTATGACCCTGACCTTGAGTAGCATTTTACATTCACCTACATGATACTGCAATATAACAGAAAGCTGATAAACTTCAACAACTGGCTGAGCTTCTGGTGTCATTCTAAGGGGATCCAGTCTCTGTCTGCCTGTGATGACATGATAGACAAGCCTTGTTGCTTCGCTGCAGATGGTTTGCACCTGTCACCCCTATGCTTCTGAATACTGGCCAAGGCTCTTGCTGTCCCCATATTACCTTTTTTAGGCAAGGCTCAAAGGTTCATAGGTTCATAGGTATGTACTAGGCTATCGGCCCTGGGGCCTATACAAGCCCAGCCAAAAAGGTACCCTGGCTTTTGCCACCCAAGAAATGTATTTTCCTGTGCCACTGTTGAGCAGAGACACAGAAGTGATCCCCAGGGTGAATTTCCCATCCAATCATGAAAATTTTTCTTGAAGATTGCTAATGAGGAGCTTTGTTTGATATATTTAGGAAGTTTATTCCGGAGTATGGGAAGTCTCTGGGACAGGAATTTATCCCTCCGGCATGTTCTGTTTATTGTAGTGACAAGGTTTAGGTCCCTAGAGCATGTAGGTTCACAGGTTCATAGGTAGGTACTAGGCTATCTGCCCAAGGGCATTTATAAGCCTAGCCAGAATGTGTTGGCTTTCATCTCCCTTTTAGATTAGTTTCCTGGGCCTCTGTCTAGCAGGGCCACTAAAGTGATCCCAGGGGTAAATTTACAATTTCCCATCTACTCGTCAAGATTCCTCTTGAAAAGAGTCAGCGAGGGGCTCTGCCTAACATAAGCTGGGATTCTATTCCAGAGCAAGGGGAGTCTCTGGGACAGGAATCTATCCCTCCAGCACATTCTGTTTATTGCTGTGCTGAGGTTTAATTCACTGGAGTGTGTGGCTCTAAGAGATTTGGTTTTCTTGAGGTGGAGCATGTCCATTAATTCCGGGTTGGACATGGCCTTATACGTCAGGCATAGATCACCTCTGAGCAGGCAGTAAGCAACCAAGTAGAGCTGGAGTTTCTTTAGTCGAGCTGCATAGGGCATCTCTTTGAGGCCCATGATCCTCTTGGTGAGGTACTTCTGTGGTCTTACCAGCTGTTGCATGTGCCAATTAAGGTATATACCAAATGGGGCATTGTACTCTATTATGAGCCTAATGAGTGATGAGTAGAGGGGCACAATGACCTCTCTTGATCTAGAGGTGAACCATTTTGTGATTAGGTGGGCTACATAGAAGGAATTTCAAACCACTTTGGCAATGTGATTATCAAAGGAGAGATTACTATCTACCTGGGTCCCCAGGTCCCTAATTACATTTTCTATACCTAGTGGATTACCACCTATGTGGTGATTCGTGGGCACTTTATTTTTCCAATGGGGATGACTATGAATATTTTGGCATTAAGCTTGAGGCCATGGTTTTGACACCAGGTATCTGTCTCTGTAAGTCCCATCTGGAGGATGTCTGTGTCAGCCGGAGAGTCGATTATGGCCCCCAGTTTGCAGTCATCTGCGAACTTGGTCAGCCATGGTCCTCGCATGCTTGCCTGTACCGCAGAGAAGTATATACTGAACAGGTGGGAGCGAGCCCTGTGGGACGCTACTTGTGACTGGTTTAGAGTCGGACATGGCACCCGCAACTCTGACCATGTGTGTTTTATCTGTGAGCCAGTTGGCCACCCATCTCGTGACATGGGGTTAATGTTTAAGCTGGTAAACTTGTCTATGATGCCAGAGTGGGGAATGGTGTTGAAGGCCTTAGTGAGGTCCAGGTAGGCTGTGTGGACTACCTTCCCTTCATCTATGGCCTTGGTAACTGTTTCAAAGAAGTCATCTAGGTTTAGGAGGCAGGATCTGCCTTTAACAAAGCTGACTTGGTTAGGGTCCAGTGTCTAGAGGTTCCCAATGTCTCTGTTTATAAGTTCCATGATAATTCGCTCCATAGCTTTGCAGACCAGACTGGTCATGCTTATAGAGCGATAGTTCCCAGGTTCTGTTGTGGCACCACCTTTGTGGAGTGTGATGACTGTTTCTGTACACCATTCTTTGGGTACATAGCCTGTGGTAAGTCTGAGTCTGAACAGTGAATTTAGGTGAGGGTTTAGTTCCTTTTGGAGCTCGTGTAAGTCGCAGCCTGGGACACCAACCGGTCCCATTGATGCTGTGTTCTTAGTTTTGGAGAGGGCTGTTTTGACCTGCATGTCCATGATGTCTGGGGCTCTGCATTCTTCTGGGATGGACACGGGCCCTTTTGGGGGTGATGGGGGGGTGAAGTTTGCATTGAACTTGTCCACCATGATGTTGGCAATGTCAGTTGTTCAGTGTATTTTTTGCCATTTTGCAGTAGCTCAGAGCATATCTGAGAGTTGCCACCTAAATGTTTAATATAGCTAAAGAAGGCTTTGTGGTTATCTTTAGATTCCTTGGCAATGTTTCTTTAGAAACTGGCCTTGGATGATTTTATGAGTGCTCATAGTTTCTTGCTAATAATGATCAGTGATGCCTTTCTTTTTTGGAATTTTGCTCTATTGATCAGTCACAGCATGAAGTTATGGGAAAGAGTAATGGAAGCTAGGTTAAGAAGGGACGTGATGATTAGTGATCAGCAGTATGGTTTCATACTGGGAAAGAGCACTACAGATGCAATGTTTTCTCTGAGAGTGTTGCTGGAGGAGTACAGAGAATGTCAGAAGGAGTTGCATTGTGTTTTTGTAGACTTAGAGAAAGCATATGACAGGATGCCTAGAGAGGAGTTATGGTATTGTATGAGGAAGTCAGGAGTGTCAGAGAAGTATGTAAGAGTGGTACAGGATATGTACAAGGGTAGTGTGACAGCGGTGAGGTCTGCAGTGGGAGTGATGGATGTATTGCAGGGCCGTGCAAATACGCACGCACACGTGCACATGACGCACACACTGTGTGCACGTTTGCAATAAATTTCCGATATTTTAACAGTGTGCACCTTTGTTTTTAGGTTTTCAAATAGGACAACTGTAGGCACGCCTCTTGCAATCCTGAGCAACTCAGGGCAAACACAAGCCACTGTGCTCCAGTTAGCTTACAGCCTTTCTGACATACCCCCTCATGATGTCACCTATATTCTACTCTACTATTCACCTACTCCTACACTTACAGTCTTGGGACATGGCTCACATGCTGGGGAAAATTGGGATTCACTATCCTTATTTTCATTTGCATAGGATTGCCTACTAATGCATAGTTACATCTCTCACACTGAGCTCCCCCCCCTTAGCAACCACTACTCAGTGGTCATGTTGTCTTCAGCCTGCCATTCACCTGCATGGCAGGATAAACTTTTTAGTGAAAATGCCTATTTCTGGCTATTTTTAAATTATTTTCTTATTTTTTAAAGCGCTGCATGTTTGCACAGTGCTGCGCTATGCTTAAACATCAGAGATCGGGGAAAAAAAAAGTTAGAGTTTAATCATTTTAAACATTTATAAATGCCAATGGCCTTATATTTGTCCATTGGCATGCTTACTTTACTGTATGCATCCTTTATTTGGAGCTGTCATAGCTCCGTTTAACTATTTGCAGAACGGTACTCCGTTACCAACGCAGTACATTTCTGCAGAAAACACTAATCATCCACATGCAGGTTAGTGTTTCCTGGATTGCAAATTTACCTCATTTGCATAGCTTTCAGCAGCAAATGAGGTAATTTGCATACCATGACGCTGTCCATGCAAGAGTAGCAGCTCTCGTGCATGCCACTGCTGGCTGTACCTGGATCACACGGCAGACATATTGCCGCTGTGAGCTCCTACACTCTTCTTGCACTCCATGCAAGCTTTCATAAATCCGGCCCCATATCTGATATCTTTCTTTCTTATATCCATGTTTTTTTAATGCCTATCAAAAATCTCTAGGTTTTGTTCTTTATATTTTCCACTTCCTCAGTCACTTCTTTTTAAAAATGGACTAAGGTTTCTTGGTCTATATAATGCTTTTCATGAATCTGTTGTATTAATGAACTCAAATTTGCATTTGAATCTTTTGACATGTTTTTCTTGTGCAAATATTTTTCTTTTGTCTAATTTTTCTCTTAATTTTTTGTGTATCTTCTATCGTAAATTCTGGGCTTCTTGCATAATAGTAACAATACATAATTTCTTTCTTATCCTCAGGAGTCCACTCTATCATCTTTATGGGACTTTTCTGCCCTGTCAGTTTTTGTGTTTTTTGTGGATTACTACTTCTTCTACAATGTGGGGGGGCCATCCTCCTCCTCAGCCTTGCCTAACCCCATTGTAAGAATGTTTCTGTGTCTTGCGAATTCTACACTATCATTTATTTTTAGTCCTGGCACCACTGTGCCTACCAGTATTGCACACTTTTTAATCCTGTGACCTGTGCACTCCACTGTCTTTTGTAGAAACAGGGCCCACCTTGTGAAGGTACTCACCAAGGATGAATTCAATTCCAACAATACAACTCTCCTTTGCTTCCTGATTGCAACATGTCTCCCTCCAGGCATCTTGGGTTGTGAGTAATGTAGTGGCAAATTTTATTGGAAGAAGTTTGTAGAGATACTGTTCCTTTGACAGAGGTGGTGACAAATCGAGGGAGGCCATATTTAAGTTGTGCTAGCAAAATTCATTTTTCTGTGGCTGCTCTGGTAGGTATACATGGAAACCAGGGGAGCTTTTGAGCCTAGAATAGGAGGCAATTTACTTTTGAACTTAGCTTTTCAGTGTGTAGTTGAAAGGCAAATGATTGATCAAGCCAGATGCCCAGGTATCTAAACAATGAGGTCATCTCTATATGGTTGTTAAATTAATCTGTAGTTTGGAGTGTTGAACAGCATTTTGCAAGTCTTTTGTTGGTTGCGAAGAACACATTTTTTGTGGGTTTCTTTGTGGCAAGGGAATTGTTTAGATCAAGGAGGTCTGTTTAAGATGATTTTGGATGTGCAGGTATGCAGGGGTAGATCAGTAGATGACCATGTCTTCTGCATATCGAAGGGGTAGCATATGGGGTATGTCAAATGAAAGTTGATTTATGAAGATTGAGAAGAGTATAGAAGCAAGTATGGAGCCCTACTGGACACCTGATTTAGTGAAAGCGGTCTGAGAAACAGAATGGCCAATTTTTTACTTTGAAAGCTATGTCAAACCCTGAGCTGCTGGACATGCTTCATGTAAAGAAATCCCAATCCCTCAGAGCCACATGCTCTAGAGACCTAAACCTTGTTACCACAATTAACAGAACATGCTGGAGACTTCCCATACTCTGGAACAAACTACCTATCTATGTCAAGCAGAGTTTGTCACTAGCACTCTTCAAGAAAAATCTTGATGGGTGGATGAGTAATAGGAAATTCACCCCGGGAATCACATCGGTGGCCCTGCTGGACAGGGGCACAGAGAAATAGCATCCATGGGTGATGAAAGCCAGGGAACCTTGTTGGCTAGGCTTACATAGGCCATAGGGCTGATAGCCAAGTACCTACCTATAAAATCTTTTAAAGAGAACATCTTTCTTTCATTGAGTGGTATATGGGCTGATGTCAATATTTATAAGGTGTGTTTGTAATGTGGAGTGGTCGACCATATCAAAATCTGAGTGTAAGTTAAATAAAAATGATGCCAGTGAAGTTACCCTAATTGATGTTGGATAGAAAGTGATATGTCAAGGTCCAGAGTGCAGACATAGTACTTCTGCCTGACCAAAACCTATGCCGTTTGTTGGAAAGTGAGTTATATTTTGGAGATACACGACCTGGTTACAAGTATATTTTACTAGTATGGGGAGTACCAATATGGACCAGCAATGGCGTGTTGATATTTGTATCAGGAAGAAATTATATGTGTAAGTAGGGTATATCTATGCAACCTCTGCAGTGATTTAGAAGCCATTGACATAGATTGTTAGAACTCATATGTGAGTCCATTGGAGTTTACACTAGTAAGGGCATGGTTTACTTTGCAGTGATTCCAATGAAGTAGAAGGGTGCTAGGTCTTCCCAAAGGCTAGGGTTAATTTGGGAAGAAGTTTGGGGTATAGAAGGTAGGGCAGGAAGGTTAGAGAACTCATTGTGAACATTTGAGCATGATAGGCTCCTTGTTTGACAAGGAATGAAGACTTGTGTGATTAATTCTTACCAGAAGTGGTTTGATGAGTGTAACAGTGAGGGTTGGTTTGAAGTCAGATGTTTGAGTCTGTCCCGACAGATTGCCTGTTTAGTGACTTTGTGCAGGAAGGTGTCACATTCCTTATTTGGGGGAGTGGGATCCATTTTCCAAATTTGTCATGCTTCATTGTGAAGGCCCATTAGTATTTTAATTTTTTTTTGTAGAACCATTCACATTTCTTTATGTTTAAAGGTTCTAATGACTATAGGAAAAAGGAGTTTTGAAGGGAGATCAGTCTGCAGTGGAAAATTAGTCTAAATATTGGTTGGATATATTTTGGACTAAAAGTGGCCATTTTAGAGGGCATTTCGCTCTGATGTTTTTGATGTTGAAGAAGATAAGCCAATATTACTGAAGGTGAGAGTGATGATGGAGGAAATGCTATCAGGATTAGAGGAGGTTATAAGATCTATAAGAGAGTTGTGGTTTGTTTTATTATAGATGTAGCTGATTCATTTGCAATTTGAATTAGTTTACAGTTGGCTAGAAATTCTGAAATATCTTGAGTGGTAGGCCCTAGGAAGGTGAGGTTAACGTCTTTGAGAATCACAATGCATTTGTTAGTAGAATTGTGGCTAGGCTGTTAAGTGTCTAGAATTTTAGTAATGCAGTGGGTGTAGAACATATGCAACACAATGGGTAGGTGATTGAAGGATTTGGGAGCTTGCTTAGTGAAAATCTGGTTTGGTTGATTGTTTGTGGTTGGGTGGTCTTGGACAATTACAGAGACAATGAGTGTAGATTTTTGGAGAAGCAGTGCACCTCTTTCTACTCTGAAGCCTGGGTGGGCATCAGATATGTAGTTTTACCCTAGGAAGTGGATGTGGATGGATGTCGTCAGGGCATTTTCGAGCCAAGATTTTGTGAAGTCAGCTGTGGTGAGTTGGTGGAGAGGAAGGCCCTGATATGAACTAGTATTTTTAATATACTTTTAGCTTTACATAGTGCAGAGTAGAATGCTTTGTGATTGAGGTGGAAAAGCGGATTGTGAGAAGGGTTGTTCTGAAGTGAGAATGCTATGGTTTGGCTACTAGTCACTGTTAGAAAGGGTGCTATCATATAAAAGGGGTTTATGTGGTATAGTGAAGGTGTTAGGAATATCTAAAGTATGCATTCTATGTTGACTGAAACAAAAGAAATGGATGGTGATGCTAGTTTTGATGAGACATTTGAAATGATACAGCATAATTGTAAGGAATAATTGGTAGCATAATGGCAAGGACAGAAGTGATTAGAAGTTATGTTCAGCTAGGATGTTTAGTGTTTTGTCATTTGGGGATGAGGAAGAATAGTATTAATTAATGATCATGCATTGATTAGGTGTGATAAGTAAGTTAGGTAGCTTGTCAGTATGTCTTTAAGGGGGGTTATATGGTATGCAGGAGGTGTGAGGAGACCTGTATATTTAAATTTTGGGGATTGGGATGGGAGAAAAATAAGTCACACCCTCACCATTATTGGGGACAAATAAGTCTGGGTGTTTGCAATCAGCTGTGAACTGTTGCTGCGATCCTCTATTCCGGACAAGTAAAGGAGAAGAAGGAATTAAAAGCAAATAAAAAAGAGAACATGGTTAAAATTAAATGCAATACTTTAAATGACAATATTGCTGTCAGTTAGAAAGTCTACATAATATCTCATTCAGGGTGACTGTTCCATGAATAGAGATGAGAAGCAATTCTCCAGAGAACAGAAATGAACAAATATTCAATATGTGAGATGAAAAGTGGAAAACAATTTCCCTGGGAACTACTGTGAAGCCTCAATCACAAAATATAGGATGTTTAACATGGCTCAGTAGTTTACATGCTTGATGTTGCTGGTAAATAGGCTTTTACCTGCCTCAAAACAGACAAACAAAAAAGAACTCACACTAACAAATCATTTCCCCATACTTTCCAACATGTTTAGCTCATATCTCTGGCTAAGGTATCCACTCCCTCCACTACTAATGATTTTCACTCCCTAACTGACCTATGTCCTTTACCAAAATTCTTGACAAAATTGGTTATGAATGGCTACACAAGTCTATTATAAAGTATAACATTCTTACAGATATATAGCATGTTTTTCCCAACTATAGCACCCTGATAGATCCTATTCTCTGACCAACCACATATATTCCAATGTGGAGCAAAGACAGTGGTTTCAGAGTTACTTTACCAATCAAACTTTTAGAATACTCTATCCTGACAACTCCTCTCCACCAAGCACTATTAACAGTCGAGTGCCTTAAGGTAAGCCCTAGGGACCTTCTTTTCTGACTATTCATAAATTATCTGACCTGAAACCTGTCACAGATAAATTAGATCTTAAATGTTGATGATATTGTCATAACTATTGCTAGAAAGAATGTCAACACACAACAGTAACCAATAGGAAGATGTTTGGCATTTGGATTCCGCTTTACACTGTTAATAATCACAAAAGTATTGTTATGCTGTTTGGGACACACAAAACTCTAAAAAATATTAAAATCACCACAATCACAGATCCACTGGGAAATAACTTGACTCCCCTAGGTTTACTCCACATTAGGTTTGGGGCCTTGAGAGATCTTGGAACAATGTTATACAGTAGCTGTGGGGCATGGCCTATAGTTAGTGCCAGCCTGTGCATGCCTATTAACACCCCAAGGTCTGGATGTGCTGTGTCCATCACAGTTAAACTGCCCTTCACGTTTTAAAGGGCTGACATCAGCAGGATGTTGCTCCCACCCTCAGACAGTAGCCACAATAATTTTCCCAGTTTCTCCAGGGAAATCATTTCACATTGTTTGCCCTGAACACTTACTCCTCCCTTCCTTCCCCAAGGATAGACATGGGCATTCTTCCTCTGCCAGAGTCTTAGGCACCTGAGCCACAGTATGCCATGGTGCTGGCCTATAGTCAAATTAAATACTGATACCTGTCCTTCTTGTATCTCTTGCCTCAGTGACATATTATTGTGTCCTTATTAAGCTACCAGTTGCATTTTTGCATAGATGTGCCAAATCTAAAATGAACATGTTGGAAAGTATGGGGAACAGATTTGTTAGTGTGAGTTCTTTTTTGTTTGTCTGTTTTGAGGCAGGTAAAAGCCTATTTACCAGCAACATCAAGCATGTAAACTATTTTATCTTGCATAAAAAAACAAACTGCTATTATTCTCACCTTCCCATAGATCTACCCCTCTTAACTTTACTCTTACTTCCATTGACAACACCATTATTTTCCCAGAAATGACTACCAAACTACTAGGAATAACCATTGACATCAACCTCAGCTTTGATACGCACATCAACAATGCTATCAAATTAGTTAATAAGAAAATAGGTTCCCTTTACAGAATCAAAGCCTTCCTTTCACCAGACGCAAAGACAATCTTAGCCAGATCCCATCTAACCTCTTCTCTACTATATGCATCTGCTATATTCACTCACCTTTCCAAAACAATATCAATAAACTAGCACAATCTTACCATAATATTGCTCGATTTGCAACAGGAACCCCATTTAAAACTCACCACTGCCTGAACCTAAGAGAACTAGGTTGGCTTGAACTCCCTAACCAACTCCTATTTCAACAATTCCAAATAGCTCATACAATCCTATACCAACCAACTAAAACACCCATACTCACTAACCTCATTTCACCTTACAATAACCTGAAGCATGTACGTTCTTCCAACAAGCTACTGATAAATATTACCAAACCTAAAAATTCGGCTGGAGATTGCCTCTTTTCCAACTCTGTCGGAAAAATGTGGAATAAATTACCCTCTGACATCACATCTTTGTGCTCTCTCTCACTTTTTAAAAAACAAATAAAAATCATCTCAACAAACACTGGCTATGCTCTTGCACCAACCCAGGTTAACTCACTCCTTCCTCTCCTATCCTATCTATCCTTACAGTAACTTTATATGTATGCTTTCTGACAAAAAAAAAAAAAAAAAAAAAAAAAAAAAAAGAAAAAATTTTTGGTTTGAAATTTTTACATTAATGTTCCCTACTTACTGCTTTTTTTGTAAAATTGTATGTAACAATGTCTATGTTCTGTTTCCTATATGTTTTTTTATATCTGTAATCTACAACTTGGAGCTTTTCTCCCCGGGCCTCTACTGAAAATGGACATATATCCAGCTAGACTAGCCCGGTCAACAAATGTAAAATAAAATAAATAAAATAAAAATAAAATAGATACATTTGCCTCTTTTTTGTTGTTGCCATCCAGCTGTACACAATATATATTTGTTTACCTAACAGAGTTGCTCAGACAGTTTGCAGCAGTGGCCATCCTTTTCTTCAATACTTAGGTCCTCCTAATTCTATTCTTTCTACTTATACTGTTGTAGTTTCCCTGTGTGCTCTACACTTGCTGCCTAGTAACTTTTTTTAACTTTACAAGCTTACTATTTGCATTTTCTTACCTGTGTTTGATGAGTTCTCTTAGCTGCTGTACTGCACACAAGCCTCTGCTATTATAGCTGGTCTGTGCATTTCCAGATTGACTAACTCCCACAAATGTTTCACTCTGCCTTTGATTGCTTTTAAATGTCTTTAATCACAAACCCCGCCCCCCATATTGGGTATTGTGACTCTCTCACTTAAAGACATAGCTTCAAACATCAGAAAAGTTCAAATTTAGACAAATATAGCTTTGTCCCATTTCTTCTTCTAAGTACTATGACCTAATGCATTAAAACAAATGTTATTTCATTTCTTCCACCCTAACCTTGTCAATATTTTACACCTATACTTGAAAATACATATGTGTACAAATGAGCTATATAAAACAAATGCTACACATAAATCAGACGCTTCATTTCACAAAATATACTTTCTGACTTTTATAGCTCTTAGACTTCATGTTGTAATAAAAACAAACTAAATTGTATTCACATGAACTCAGGCTCATTATGCCACTGTCACGCTGTACTCCAAGACGGGTATCCACATCAGCTAACTATAGTATCAACCTTTATACTTATACTATTAAAACTATTACGTGTTCCTATGATTTACCTCACTAGTTCGACTGAACAATGCATCTGTATATTTGTATTAACTCCTACATTTATCTTTCCACTAGCAATGATGTTAATGTAATTTACTTACATCTAAACTTTCAACAAAATTAAACACTTTAAGTTCCCAAACGCAAACACATAATTATGGTGCCCTTTATATTCAGCATGTCTACAGTTAATTTGCAGATAAAATGACCATTATTTAAACCTGTATCTTTCAGAAATACCTTCATTCATGTGGGAGACTAGGAAATCAAGGCCCCATCTCCTTAAATTACAGAAATCATTATTCGTTATACCTTTTTGCATTAAAAGCAACATTACTGTTAAAATCATAGAGCAACCACTGACCAATACAGCATTACTTTTGCTAAGATCTCCTGTTTACTTGTTTATAATATTCCATATTCCATAACAGAACTATCTACTCAGCACACATCTTGTTGAGAGTCGGTATAATAGTTAAAGTGCTTACCTCAAAGATACAAAATACAGGGTTTGAGTCCCATCTTTGGAAGTAGAATTGGTTAAGTTTAAAATGGCACATGGGCAGCTAGTCTAGTAATTACTTATTAACATTCAAAATTTTCATTCTGCTGAAAGCAAATTAGAAATTAAATGCACACTTTTAACCCTTCACATTCCCCCATCTGATGCTGTAAAGCATCACCTAAACCATAATATTTTTTTTACCCAAACCATAATATTTTTTATGACTGGAAATGACACATTTTCAGGTGAACAAATACTCTTTCACTTGCTATCAGACATTTTTCATATGTTGTTTCTTTCTGTCCCTGACATGAACAATCTTTACACAGCTGATTCAAAAATATAGTCTTATTTGCAATGAAAACATGCCTATATCTTGATAGAACAAAATACATTCTGAACACTGCAAATAATCATCAGTAATACATTCTAAGCTATGTATATTCTTACATTAACCAGATCCTTTAAATAGACATCATATTTTTTCCACTAAAATCTTACAACACTTTATTTTCATCTTCTACTGAGCTATCATTATTATTAAGAGTGGTCTAAGGCAATGATTCAGTTTTATGCATCTGAAGATAATTTTTTTCTGGATTCTAGTAATTTTAAAATGCATGCTTTAATCATAAAAGAAGAATAAGGCCTCACATAATAATTATAATGGCTATAAGCATAAAAATCTTTAAAATCCCTCCCTTCCATCTTCCCCATCCAGAGAAATGGTTGGTTAACCGTGCTCGTTGGGAACCATCAGTTTCTTTAGCAAGTGAATATTTTGTGACTTTCTGAATTATTTAAGAGGCTATGGATGGTACAGGTGTTATCAGGAATAAAAGAGCAACATTCCATTTGGATGATTGTGCACATACCCCTTTTAGATGTGAGGGTAAAGTCAAGTGCCATGCAGTTCTGTAGCACCACACTATGTATTGCAGTCAGTTCTTGGGTTATCGAATTAATAGACTCACATGTAGAATTACTCAATATTTCCAGAAGCTTCCTAAACTCCCAGATGGGCTTCACTACCCATAAGCAGGTACAATACCGGCTCCAGAAATGACCTCATCACCAAGATCAATGTGACCAAGCCCCTTTAAAAGCAGTTTGTTGTACAGTATGATATACCCAGAAGGCATCTATTTTACCAACTGGATTAAAAATGTCCTTAATGTTTCTCTTGCAATGAGCATTACAATTCTTTCCTTCTGGTAAAGCAGCTGTTTGTCAAATAGCTAGAATAACACAACCAATATAACAACAGCCAGGCCAGTATATAGGTAAATAGGGATAAGCTTGATTTCAGTAAATGTAGTAATATTCATGCAATGCTGCCAGTCCCTGCCCCCAAGCCCCATCATAATTTTTCCAGGTAAAATTGCAAGTACTAATCCCAACAAAAAGTGTTCCATTTTTACAATAGGAGATATGTTGTTTAAGAATCATTGACAGTTGAAGCATCATTACAGTAAAAGTGGTAGGAACATGTTTATTCTTCAGATTTTTAGCAAGAAAAACAAGGTGAAATTCAGTATGAAGGTCAGAATCAGTCACTGGTATAGAAATCAATGGAATACCACCATCATGTGCAGTAGGAGTGTGTGGACAAACCCAGCAGTTGCTGACAATGAAGGTCTGTTTATAAGTATGCAAGGCAGCAAGAAAAAGTTAAATCTAGGATGCCATTCAGGTGGTCTCATTTCAATTCTAACCTAATGCCTGTTTCTTTTTTAGTGACACATGCATGTCTATTAAGAAAGGATTCAGTAATTACAGTTCCAATGGTCACAAAGGATGATGCATTTATGTTTCTGGACAGCAAATCCAGGTAAAATAAATAATAATGAAAAGCACAGTAACTGTGGTAATAATTGGTACACAGAAAAAAAGAGCATGTTGGGGTTGGAGAGGTATTTGAAGAAGTTGTAAACAAGTATTTTGGGTTGGCTGTTCATTGGGCAAATGATATCAATCACCAAAAAGTCATTGGTCAAGGGAATTAATCACAGATGACTTTAAAAGGAATGTTGCCTGGCTAATGCAATGTTTAAACTGGTATCCATAAGGTAGGCTGAATCAGTAATGTTGGAAATGGAAGCCAGAAAAAAGGTTTAGGTTGAAGAAGAATCACTGGAAATTAGAACAGAATGGGTTGAGGTACCAGACTCATGGGATTTAACTTCCTGTTCTGGTAGCAAGTGTAACTTAACTGGATTCAGTTCTGGATGCAAGCTGGATGGTGAATGTGGAATCAACATCAAGTTCACAGTTAGAATTGGTTTCTATGAAAAAATATTATGGGCTGTCATTTCTAGATGTAATAATGCCCCTGGTTTATTGTGTGGTTTGACTGGCAATAGGTTCTGCTGGTTCATGTCAACTGACATCAGTGGTGTCTCAGTTATATTCATCACAAGGGAGGATCTTTTTGACATGCAACACGTGGATCCGGGTGGGGAGGTCCTCACAATGGATGGCAGTAGCAACTCTGAGCCAAACCAAGTATGATCCATTCCATATGGGGCTAAATTAGTTGCTTTGGGAATGCACTTTGATGATTGTGGTAAATCAGGAGGATAGCAATTTTGCTGATACTGTCATGGGGGCTGCTGAAAGAATCAGAATATATCTCTTCCACTGCAATTTCTTTTTCCCTGTCTCTACCCTTGGGAATCAGTATTGAACTGCTGGAGCTGAATATCTGCTAACCTTTTCTTTTGTTCTTTTTCTTTGCTAAGTACCTTGTCTGCTACATATTGTGCCTGATTTACAGTTTCATGCATGCATACGCTTGACCAGTTCAAACAAACATTTTTAATCTGTTCTTGCATTGGTGGTAACAAACCCTCAACAAAAGCTACTGACATCCTAGCTGACTACTGCACTTTCCTTAGGCTTCACATGCCCAATGAAGGCTTCAAATCCATCTATCATGTATTGCAAATACTCATCAATAGATTCATTTGTTATTTGTATAATTGTTTTTATTCTTGCCCAGTTAATGATAGGGGGTACACTGTAGTAATAACTTTTAAGAGGTTATTCCTAGCAGGTATAAATCCTTCATCTGTATGTTTTGGAACGTTATCACCTGTTAGATTTATCCCATATTTTCCTAAAAATATCAGGGGGCTTTCAATATGGTTCTCAGGTCTTTGCTGGTAGGGTTTTGCAATTGCACATGTCCTTCTAAGATTTTTGCATATTTTGCTGAGTGTATTTGAAAAGGAGGGAGAGAATCTTCAATGGTTTGAAAGTCCACTGTAGTCCATGGCTGTACTGCTCTGATAGTAGGTTCAGCTTTGCTATCTCCAGCTGCTTTGCAGTTTGGTACTACTCTCAGGGGGGCATTTGTGTGGAAGGTATAACATAATCAGTAAAAAGCAGCCAGAATATGTCTCTTCTCTTGCAGTTGATTTTGCAGGGGATGTCCACTGATATTCTTCTCTGTCTATAATCAGAAATTGGTTAACAATGTGCCTTATCTTACCCAAAGTGCCAATTTTTGCTGACAAACTCCTATAAGGAAATCATTTTAGTTTGCCCATGTTTAATATTTGTTCCCTATTTATGACATTGCTGTTGGAGTCTATTGTTAGAACCTGACCCAGACGGATGACTGGATGGCCAGGAAGTAAGTTGGGCTGTAGCATGGGAAGTGACAGTTGTTTCTGCAAAACTCACATCCACTTGCCCTCTCAGAGAGAGAGAACTGTCAGTTTCTTGAGGCAAGGGTGGGTGATAAGGTGGAGAGGTGCAGTAGATAACGGCCAATCATCTGGTGATTTGTCTATGGGATTTTTCATCTGCACATCTTTGTAACATATTCACTGTTCTATTAGCTGCCTGTAGTGGTGACTTAGCCTAGCTGAGTTATATTTTAAACTTCTAACTACAGACTAATTTTCATTATTTTTAGATTCTTCTTCCCAGTCATAAAAAGCTGACCAAAAAGAGTCTGATATCTTATTACCCTTCTGTTCCAGTTTTTTTCAGGTTTTTTAAAATTTTCTTATCAAAAGCACCCTTTTCCAGAAACTGTATAATGCTACCATTTCTTGTCAGCCCAGACCATTTCCCCAAATAATTTACAGCTGTCTCTATTACACTTATTAAACATACACCTGCCTAGAATCCCATACTCCAGCTCCTTAAAATCATTTGTATTGGGGCCTATTAAAAAAAACATTCTCACACCAAAGGGATAGATCTGTGACTATAATTGGGAAAAAATGGAAAACTGTACAAGAATGATAACGGTATATGAATTATTAACATAGACTGTTGCGATAACTTCTAATGTAGGATTCTTGTCAAAGATCACTTTGCAGTCTTATTAAAACTAAGAAAAGGATTCAGGCTGGAATTGCTTGGTTAAACCATGGTTTACTAAGTAAAAATAAGAGAAAAGCATTTTCGTCTTTGTCAGAGTTTCACCAGATCTAAGTTATATAAGTAACAAGTAATGTATTTTTGTATTCTCTATATAAAAAGCTGTAAATGACAAGGAAGGTATTAATCCAAGAGTGCATAAACAGGTCACATTAAGTGACAGTGATTGGAACAGTGGTGCATTTTTATTGTGATTGGTGCTGTTTACTCCTTTTCCAAGTACAAAGTCACTGTTAATGTGTGCTTACATGTCAAATAACAATGCAAGCATCTAGTCCTGCATTTTTGTTATATTACTATAGCATATAATAAATCAGATAGTAGTGAGACTAAACTCAGCATGAAAACTTGTAATTGGAGAGAGGAAGAGTGTGTTGGTTATCAGAACTGATAAAAAAAAGAACTCAGGGTTAATAGTAAGACAAGCTAAAAAAACAAAAACAAATGTGAAGATATATAGTCCAAAAATACTGGTCGAGCAAGCCAAGGCAAAGTAAAAGCATAACTACAGACGTTTATTGTGTGACCACTTTCACGGCTAACATTGCCGCTTCTTCAGACATACAAAATACCGTTGCAATTCATTTTAATTTAAATAAACAGTGACCAATGAGAATGCAGTTGCAATAAAACAATCTAACAATTTATATAAAAGCCCAATCAAAACAATATAAAAGTGTGTAACAAAAAATTAGTATAAAAATATATATAAAGTATATATGTGAAAAACATGGACTACCTAAAGACTATTTTTTTAAACTGGTTTAATACATATTTTATCATTTAAGCCTTTACCTTTATTACCCCTCATCCTTATTATCCATTTTAATTCAGAAGTTTCTACCTTATTCTCAATGTCCCCCCCTCGTACATCATACATTACTTCAAGGGCCATAAACTTAAAGTTGTGTTCAATACTACATGTATTAACATGTTTAGCCAAAGCGATCGTACAGCTGGATTTATTAATACTATAAATGTGCTCTCTGATCCTCTCATAAAATCTATTCTCAGTTTTACCAATATAAAAACTAGACCAGACTTGACACACAGCAAGGTTGACTAAATGCATGGTGTCACAGTTTGCTCTAACATTAAATTTCAAGAGTCTTCCAGTATCTGGATGCAGAAACTCATTGATGGTGTCTATGTATTTACACCAATTGCATTTAAAACATGGAGAGGTACCCCAGGGAGTGTTAAAACTAGTCTTCCCAATAAAGGTTTTGGGATGGCATAACATTCTCTATAAATTTGTCTTGTTTTTAGATACAAACCTGGGTTTATTACCTACCACAGAAGCGACATCTTTATCTGTAGTCAATATCTGCCAATTGTTCCTTATAACATTCTCTATCTGCCTAATGTTACTAGAATGGGTCTATGGAACTCTCAAATTGATTATTTTTTATTTTAATTATTTGCCTATTCCAAGGACCTTCAGAGTAGTAAGGTTTACCCTCCTCCCTTCATAATTGGTATAAATACATAGACCGCACCAATGAGTTTCTAGATACTGGAAGACTCTTGAAATTTAATGTTAAAGCAAACTGTGACATGCATTTAGTCTACCTGACTGTCTGTCAAGTCTGCTTTAGTTTTTATATTGGTAAAACTGACCATAGATTTTGTGACAGGATCAGAGAGCACATTTATAGTATTAATAAATCCATCTGCACAAACGCTTGGCTAAACATGCTAATACATATCCCCCAGGATTCATGAAGCTTGCGCCAGGTGCAGGCGTAGCGTAGGCGGAATAACGCCAAATATGGCCGAGCAATTCAGGTACGATCCAATACCACGTGCACTACCGGCGTACGCCAGAACTGCGCAGCCCTCAGCATAGGTATGCTAATCACCCCATGCACAGTGTCGCACCATGCAAATGAAGGCATATAGCGATTCATGAAGTGGTGCAGGTGTAGCGTAAGGCCACGGAAATGTAAACCAAAAAACACGGTTTACATTTTCCCAAACAGAACATCTGAGCTATGGAAGCGGACCAGACTCATGTATTACAAAGTTAACATATGCCAATGGCTAAATACACAGCCAATGGCATAAGAAAGGATGCACAACACCTAAAAACAACTTTAATGTCATGTCCACAGTAATGCAAAGTACAACCGCAGGACATGTGCAAACTGGAACATAAAGAAAATATATAAAAATGTCATAAAATCGCAATGTAATACAAATCAGGTGTACACCATAATACACAATGGTAGGCATGGAACACCACAACCAAGGTGCAAGGGTTGCTAAGGGCCTGCGACAGTGTTCGGCGCGGTAACTATGAATTAGTAGTCAATGCCATGCAAATGAGGCAGATAATACTGAATCGCAAATGTCCCGCCGGATGAAGGTTGAACCATACGGCGCAGTGCTATAACACCGAGGAGTGGCTCAGAGGAGATACATGACATCAGCAGAGGGGTGTGCCACCGTAGCAGTAAGCACATTGGAGCAATGCAAATCTGGCCTGTCCGTTGCTAAGCAAAGCTGCAGGACAGGGGTGGGGAGGAAGGTATAGAATCGTTTAGTTGAGAGCACACATGGTGCCCAAAAGCGCATGTGTACGGGGATGAAAACGTGCCCGAAACCCAGTAAGCGGATGCATGCGGCGCGAACAATAGCACAAACAGGAAGGTCAGGGGAAGAAAAGAAGGAAATGCTGAAATAGGGTAATTGGCATACTAATGAGCAATCAACACCAATCAACTCACGGTGGCCAATCGACGGCAGCTGTCAAGTCTGCTCGCAGAAACCTGCAAAACAGGATAGGGGAGGCATTGGAATGCAAAGAAAGGAGGGGAGGCATTGGATTGCAAAGATAGGAGATCTGTCATAGCAGAGCAAAGCAAACCGACAGTAGACCGGCAATAGCACACATTACACAAGATACGCCAGGTCTAGGAAAGTACAAATTAAAGCAGGCTGCCGTATGCATGCCAGAAAATGGTAGGTGGAACATGCAGAAATGTAAAGGGAAGGTCAAGAGGTAATCCACGGCAGCCAAATGTAATTCAACACCAAAGGCACCACAATAGTAGTTCCGGTAGTAAAACACATAAGATATCCTGTAGCTATGATCATACATACACACCCTATGACATCATCGGTGTTCACAGCACAATAGTATAAAGTGTGAAAGCACCCTACACACACCTGTGAATTCCCAAACACTGCACCATAGGTGTAAACACACGGGAACTTTTAAAATGTACATGTTGGGAGCTGCCATAGCTGTGATTCATCAGCATGTGTTAGAGACTGACGGTGTTGTGGAGGATGATGCCGACAACCACCGCAGGCCCCGGAGGAGGAGAAGAGTGTTCAGACCAAGGGTAACCTACCAGGGGCTACATGATCTGGAGATAGTAGAGCATTACAGGGTGGACAGGGACATCTTACAGCAAATAGTGGAGCTGTGCCAGCCACGCCTGAGAACCAGAAATAACAGAGGGGAACCCATCCCAGTGGACACGAAGGTATGTGTAAGCATGCGAATACTAGCCACAGGTACCTTTCAAAGGCCAACTGGAGATATAATGGGGATCTCACAGGCATCAGCATCCAGGGTACTACACCAGTTCCTGGATGCCATGTTACCACATGCCAATGAGCATATATACTTCCCCCGAACTCAGGAGGAGTTGGCCAGCAATATGCGTCACTTCCACCATGTGGCACACTACCCGGAGGTACTGGGTGCGATAGACTGCACACACATACAAATCAAGTCACCACCCGGTGAGCATGGTAGGCGCTACATAAACCGCAAGGGATTCCACTCCATCAACTGCCAGGTCATGTGCAATGCCCAGGGCATAATCATGGATGTGTGTGCTGGCAGCCCTGGAAGCTACCATGACTCCCATATCTGGCATGCCTCACAGCTGTATCAGGTATTTGTCAGGGGGGACATCCCACATGGCCACCTTGTGGGGGATGCTGGCTATGCACTGGAGCCGTGGATGATGACTCCCATCAGAAATGCACACACACCCATGCAAGAATGCCATAATGAGGCACACGCACAAACCAGAATCATCATAGAGCGTGTGTTCGGGATGCTGAAATCACGGTTTCGGTGCTTGGACACATCTGGTGGAGCCTTGCAGTACTCTCCAGGCACGTGTGCCCACATCGTCATAGTATGTGCCATGCTACATAATATGATCCTGCGGAAACAGCTGCAGCAGGGACAAAATGGTGAAGGCCCTCATAGCCCACCACATTTGCCAAGGCCATCACAGGCACAGAGGGATTCAGACCATGAACACACTGTGCCAGCCCCAGTAGGCAGATGGAGGCATGCCCAATATGCCTACGCCTTGGCAAAGAGGGAACGTATAGCACATACGCTGACAGTGTAGGCCCCTACGGACTGACACACCTCTCCACCTGCACACACAGTAAAATGGATGGCACACAAGCACGACCACCTGTAAATTGTAATGTATAGGTGGCCCACTGTGTGAATCCTACATAGGCAGCCCACAAACATTGTACACACAACAGCTATTGGAACACGGAATGTCAACACCTGAACAGTACATGCAACTATCAGCATATGTTGGTGCTGTGTGTATAGGTTCCCAGGTACATCGGTGGGTACATGGCCGATTGTCAGAGGCCATACACCAAATGGGGCAAACAGTGTCCGCTGTCGCCACAACATCGAGTAACCAACTGTCGCGTAGAGGAGCAGAGGCAATCGTGGGAGCACATGTGTTTAAGCACTGTTCTGCAGACACTCAGCACGGAGTCCCTGCTGTGTTAATGAGGGTTCCACATAATATAATCATGGATGTTGTGTCAAGGCATGGGGTGTACCCATGACAGGTATTCGTCACCCCAGCATGCTCCACCCACGGTCGTTTGAAGGTGTAGCACAGTATCGTGTGTGGCTCACTGTGATATACATACCCAATGCCGGAGCACATACAGTAAACATCACATGGACATACCATTAACTGGACTCATCAATATGTAAACTAACTGAGTTACCCATGTGACTGCAGTATGGAGTAACAGCTGTAGTGTACTCCACGTACAAAATGACATAACACGTGTACAAATCCCAGATGGCCATATGTTAAATGCAGTGACCATCGTGCATGTTCCCGGTCCCACGTCCTGCAAGGGATGTAACGTAATCCTGAAGGCACGAGTAATGCATGTCGGATGCAGGTCATCAGATCATATGTTTAGCACACGTTACCGGGAATATGCATTGCCCACTGCTGGTAAGCGACGTTTAAATATGACTATATGGATATGCGCAAAACAGGGATAAGCTACTCCGAATATCGCGCAGATCACGGTGAATGATGTCCAGAACAGGTGAAACCAGCATTATTTACCCCTGTACTAATAGCGCCTGCTCTGAAGGGTAAAACGACCACTGCCAGGTGTAGAACACGCAATCATGTATAGAATCACCTAACACTATTGCTAGGCAAGATGTACCTATGGTAGGGTTGCCACCTCTTCAAAGTACTAATGTGGGACATACGTCAGATGTCTGCAGGCCGACACATACACCCGGCCAGTATGGAAAGCAGAACTGCACTGTTTTGCCTAGATAAAAGCTCATTCTTGTAATGTTTACTTACTTATTCTGTTTGTTGGTTCAGATACAGAATAACTGTTTTATGCGATTATTACATAAACTATAGGAAATAAGTATGTTCTAAAATCACAGGACATTTGCCATGTTTACAAATATTTTGCAGGACACAACTGCCCAAAGAGGGACTGTCCCTCGCAGAGTGGGACAGCTGGCAACCCTAACCTATGGCAGGTGTGTAATGTGACAGGTACAGACACAAACGTGCAGAGTCCAGGAAACAGTATACACCAACAAGTACACAATGAAAGGTGTAGCTTGCCTGTCACTTTCCCCGTCAGATATATATATATATATATATATATATATATATATATATATATATATATATATATGTACATATATACATATATATAATACAGATAGAAAGGGCGATAGAGTGATATATGTTGATATATATGGATTCAGCGATATCTGCAAATATATATAGATAGGTCAACGACATTCATAATACCTTGGAGGTACAAATACTTAGGATACCGCCAACTATGGAATGTGTAACATACCGACATGCGTAACCACGAGGCTGAAAGACCGAAAGAGAACAGTACAACCGCGAGTAATAGTATGATGATATGAATGGATAATTCGGTACCGCTGCCGGTGTTGCGGTCCACGTAGGTACTGTGTTCAACTGTGTGTGTGAGTGCCGTAGTCTGTGTATGTGTGTGTTGAGGGTGCCGTGTGCATCCCCGTGTGACTGTAATGTGTGTGTGTGTTCGCATCATGTGTCTGCTAGTGCCAACTCGGAGGTAGATGATTACGGTAGGTGTGGGTATAGCTAGCCGTAGGCATACGGTCACCACCTGTCCCACATTAGGAGGGACAGCCCCTCCCTGGGCAGGTGTGTCCTGACATAAAACATTACAAAGGGCAAATGTCCGAGATCGTAGGACATTAATATGTCCCATACATAATGTAATAGTTGCATTAAATAGTTATGCCTGTATGTAAGAAACGTGAATGTTACATGCAATATGATAAGTAGCCAAAGTCCAACAACAATAGGTATGTATTGAGGATAAAAGTATGTGCTATCCTGTGTACTGACCGTGGCTATGTGTTGGCCTGTAAACACCGCTGTGTGTCCCGGAAGTGTCCAACAATGGCCATATGAAAAGGTGTCAACCCATGGCAAAGAGGTTCTGTTACCAACACAACCGCAATGACTGCAAATATCTGGGACAGAAATACACGGGATAGCTGTCATGTAGACATATCCCTTTACATATCGCTGCAATTCCGGAGGTATGGAAGTATCAACCTCACCTGCATACTATATAGAAACCAATTAACAATGGCCCAATGTACAATCCCGTAACATAAGTCTACTAACTGATAGCTCTTTAATAAGGGACAGAGCCCACACACATATATATGGAATATGTAGAAATGCAAGCCCCACAAACCTGTATATGGTACGTACACCCACCGACATCTCCCACACTAGAAACTATAGCAATACAGACTGTAATAACAGCACAAACATCCAGTCAGTCAATTACAACTGCAGAACCGTCGACATACCTTGTGAGAGACACAATTAAAGGCGCCATGCAAAATTGCAGCCATTGTATAATGGAACAAACAGCGATGTTACAGGTTTTGTTTGCAATAGTCCGTTAACAGACGTTGGGATGACAGGTACACCCACATGTTGAACCACATACTCTAGCTGTCACACACAATCCACGGGGGACATGAATCCAAAGTATACTTGTCTCTATGCATAGCAGTTGCAATTACACATAACAAAACGCAATACAGGCCGTCTCCCGAAGGTAGGGCAAATGGCCAACGCCCAAGTGGAGAAGTCAATTATACCCCACTGTTGCCATGTAATTGGTGAATGTAGTAGCTGCAAAGCTGATATGCAAGTAATTAGTCACTCAGAATCACCAATAGGCGGCAGGAAACCACATGTTACAGGTATCGACGTATATAAGGAAGACTTGCCAGACATTCAAACCATATGCTCATACAAAATACCCATGTAAGCAGTGTGAGAGAGATAGAGACGAAAGTACGTAATGATAACAAGGTATGTAGAACACTCGGTATGTAAGTATATGTATAGCATGTTTTGTATTAATTATTTACTGTATGTATAGCTCGTTTTGCATTAATTAAAAGTGTCCGCAATGCATAACGTGGGAAAAGGTATTTATGTAGTGATGTCTTGCTGAGCATACTTAAGCTTGTAGAAACTGTGCATCCAGCTGTGGGCCACAAGGTACACATCACAGACACCACAAGGGATGCTACATGAGGGCTTTAAACAGAACAATTACATACAACCCGCCGTCAGTGGTAGGGTATGTCCAACAAGTACGTGCCATAGCCGGGAATAGTATATGTTGATATACTGTCACAGTAGGCATGTGTATGGGCATATAACGACAATGACATGTCTAAGGTGGTCCCGCTGTGCAAGTATGCTTTGCATTATGGGATACTATGTAAAATATGTGTAATGTATAGTATTGTAGGTAGATATGTCAGATATTCTACACAGCATAACAGGCATATCATGCATACCACAGGTATCGTCTATTGGCATGTACAATAACAGGATACATATGGCTTGTAGGCATGGGACATTGTAATAGCATGATAGCTAATCTAAATGGAAGGGCTACCAAGTAACCATGCACAAAGGACATGTAATAGCTTCACAGGTTCATAGTGGGGTACTATGCAGTCTGGCAAGTCTATGTGTAAGCACAACCACAGTGTTCACACCAGTGGCACCTCTCTAGGGTAGTGTCCTGTGATCAGCAGAGCCATGTGTTACCTGCACCTCTGCACAGTACAGCCACTGCAGTGATCCCTGGCATACATGTGTGTCCCAAACACCAAGGGAGGTATCACATGAACAGTGCTACTGAGTGTCCCTGCGTGATGTACATAGGAGTCATGTTCCAAAGCATGGTGAGTGTCCGGTTTGGGAATGTAACCCTCAAGCACATCCCACTCATTGTTGCGTGTGTGCACATATCCATGAGCATGTTGCTCACAGTGGCATCTGCGTATGTCGCGTATGTGGAGTATATCCATTAATATTGTTGTGGACATGGGCCCTGTCTGTTCAGCAGAGGTCACCCCTGAGTATGTAGTATGCAAATGTGTACAGACGTGGTGTCCGTAGTTCAGCCGCATACCTTAGCTGTCAGAGCTCAATAAACGTCATGGCGTGTTAATGTTGTGGTATGTAAAGCTGTAGCTGTTGTGTAAGGTACACCCTAAATGGGGTGGTGTACCCTTGAATGTGTGTAGAAGTCTTGAGTTCAGAGGTACAATGGGTGCCTATGTAGCAGCTACACACCCAGTACAGATAAGTGTGGCCATGTAGAAGGATATCCATGCCACAGTGGCAATACGGTAATCACAGGAGTGGGTGTGACATACGTGTGTACTACAAACATGTACAATGTGACACGTATGTAGGGGACTTCCACCTATGTGATAGTGGGTGAATGGTGTAATGCAAAGGTGATGTCCATGGACCTTGTGTCATGCAGCTTGAGGCCATGATATTCATATCAGGTATCTGTCACAGTGACACCCATATGGATGGAGTCAGTATCAGCTGGTGGATCAATCATGGTGCTTTGTATGCAGGGGTTTGTAAAGCTAGGCAGAGAAAGTCCCTCTGTGCTAGCCTGTACCTCAGGGAAGCATATACTGAACATGAGGGGCCCTATGACTGAGGACTGTGGTATGCCAAATGTAACTGAAATGCAGTAGGTACTATGGTATGCTACCCTCATTGTGTGTCCTGTCCATGAGCCACGTTGCATAACATCCTGAGACATAGGGTACGATGTGCAGGTGGATGTGTATGTTGTCAATACCAGAATGGAGAACGGTGCTGAGAGGCAATGAGAGGACAATGTAGGATGTGTGGACTCCCGTACCATCATCAACTACCCTGGTAACTGTATGAAAGGAGTCCACCAGGTGTAGGGGCCATGCTCTGGCCCTAACAAGTCCAACCCGGGTGGCATCAAAGGACCGGAGCCCAACAATGTCTCTGTGAATGACATCCTTGATGATGTGCCCCATAGCCATGCAGAACAGTCCAGTCAGGTGTGTAGGACTATAGTCCCACTCGTGCATTGTGGTGCCACCTGTGTGGAGTGTGATGAATGTTGCTGTGTGCCATTCAGGGGCCACAATGTCTGATACAAGGCTATTACTGAATATGGTGGCCTAGTGGGGAGACATGTCATTCAGAGGTTTGTGGACATCATGGCCTGGGACTTTGGAAGGTGACATGGGGCCAGTGTCCCAGGACATATAGAGTGCAGGTTAGTACTGTGTAGGTGTGACCGCAGGGACACCGCAATGTTCCTGCATGGATTGTGGCCCTGTAGTGAGTGAGAGGGTGTAATGTTAGCATTGAATCCATCCACCAGCATGTTGCCAACATCACCTGGGTCTGTAATGTTCCTGAGTGACTGTTGTATGTGACAGCAGATGTGGGTATTGCCAGTGACTACTGACATACCACCATAATGCCTTGTGGTACACCCGGAATGTGTCGCAGTAATGTTTACGTAGCTAGTCATGGAGTATGTGATGAGGGATCCCGTGGCCCTACCGAGGCTGACCAGTGAGCTACCCCACCCATGGGATTGTACACCACTGTGCAACAGCCTCCACCTGTTGTTGTACATTATGTCCATGGAACTTGACCACCAGAGTGGCGTCTGTTATCTGGTGTGTACCATCATGGCTCTGTGTGGCATAGCATGATCCATGCAGTCGTGTACATGCTACTGAAGTGCACTGGGGTGTGTTGCAGCATTTGTATGTGCAATGTCCATCTGCACGGGTGTCATGACATTAACAACCGCTGTCATAAGACGTCTGTAGTAGGTGTTGTAGTACTCATGTACTGTGTATGCCGTGAAGGGTGTGGTGCCGGGATGTGGCTAACAAGGTTGATTAGCATATGTTCGAATCCACCAATGAGGGATGACCACAGGTGTGGAACACCAGTCACATGTTGGTAGTGTTCATGTCAAGGTTAATGTTGGTCTTGGAGGTGGTGTGTATGGGTTTATCCAGCCGAGTGGAGGTTATGACTCATGGATGTGTCAGTACATGAGTGGCTATCCCAGTTAAGTGTGGGTTAGTGTCAGTCACACATCAGTAGTAGCTGTCTGAGCCCTACTGTCCAGTACACCAACAAATGAGGTCTGGTAACCGTGGGGTATGTAGTGGAATCTGTAGCTTGTTACAATGTGTATAGTGGTTCGGACACAGTTAGTTGCATGTGGAGCACCTCTGATGCATTGTGCTAAGTAACTAGCCAGGATGTGTGTACAACATAGTGGGATGTGGGAACACCTCAGCTGTGGGTGTGCCAGTCCAGGTATGTGCCTGAAAGGTATGGTCTGTCTATAACCTGTCATTGCAGGTGTGCTCTGCAGAGCCGAGAGGCAGGTCCCAGTCACTGCAGAGATATTGGAGTGGTGCATTCTAAGGTGTGCCTTGCCTGCGTGCATCACAGAGGAAGATGCAAGCATTGTGTCACATGACCCCATGTCTTGCTTGCCAGTTCCCATTCTGCCGGTGACTGTTATTGGAAACTGTGCAAGACAGGCAGTATAGAAGCAGCAAGAGCCTTACATGTGAGCTGTACTCCCAGGGCTGACAGGTGCAGGTCATCTGTGCCAAAGCATTGTGTTTGACCAGGTCAGTCAAAGCGGACAGATACCAGATGCCTGTGGAATGACAGCAGAAGCATAGGCAACTGCTGAAGTGACACAGTCAGGCATTGTACAGTGGTATCGGGTCTGGATGAATGCATAATGCTCCCCAGGGCTTGGCCCACACCTTCAGGGCTACAAGACTGGCGAGCTATTGCATGTCCCTGCACACGTAGTCTGTGAAGTGGCATCTCAGGGCAGTCACACTAACATGGAGAATGACAAGTCACAGCATACCTGGTGAGGTGTGGCATGGGTGCATAGGTTATGTTGCAGAACCAGTTACCCGACAGCAAGATGTAAGCGACTATCGCCTTGTGTAGCCTGCTGTGTGGAACTGCAGTGTGACCGCCTACAGAGTCACCTATGACTGGTGTGTTGTGTATGTTATAACACACTATTGGCTGTATGTGATGGGCACACATGAGTCTGTGGGCTATAAGTTGGTGATGTTTTGTTCCATATGGGGCTTCCTCTGGTGCCTACACAGAGTATGGAGAGGTACTGCACACGTTGTCCTTGTATGTGTGCCCTGTGGTGGAGATCATGTGAGACTATGTGATGAGTGGGGTGTGTTGCGAATGTTACACATCCCCACATGACTGTCAGGTGCAGTCAGGGTTGGTGACAGCATTACCCCAGCAGGGCTGCATAAGTGCATCCCCCACAGGCTGTAGTGTCGTATGTCGGGAGGTGAGCATTGAATGTGTACATGAGACAATTGCTCTATTGCCACATGTATGACATATCCATCTTATAGACAGGCAATAGCACTGGTACGTGACAGTTGGACATGCCTGTATATACAACCATGTCTCACAGGATATGTGAGTTACGTGTGTACAACAGTTGTTGTACCATAAGCAAGCTGGAAATCTTAGCACAGCCAGTGTACCTGTGGGAAATGGTGTGGAATGGGTGCTATATTAATCAGTAGCTCATGACATGCTCACAAGTTCTGTACAAGTGCCTAGCATGACCATAAAATACAGATAGGGTGTTGGATAATATCAACCCACAAGTGGTGACGACAGTCATAATGTGTGGCACCACACTATAACCCTGCTGAGTATGGTGTGCATGTCCATGAACCATTATCACTGTAGATGTTAGCAGTACAGATGTACAAGACAGTACGGATGTTTGATTACAAATACCTTTGTATGTCACAGGAGTGTTCTACCAGTGGCCTGTTGACAGACTCACAACTACAAATGGTGCCAGAGTGACATGTGCATATCACACCAGTGCCAGCTACAGTAGAACAGGGTTAATGTGTTGTACTCCACCCTCATTGTAGCCCATACCACACAGACAAATGTTAGGCATCTGTGTATGTAAGGATGTGAATGGCCATGACCTATGAGGAATAGCTGTGTCAGTGTTGTGAACAACATACGGAATGGGCTGTGTGGGTGAGGTGTGTGACATATGTGCACATTCTGATGGATGATATCAGCATTGTCACCGCTAGGTGAACATCCCTGTACCCATTAACTACCACCTAGGCTGTGGTCATCATTATGGACACTGTGTAAGGGATGGTGCTGTGCAGTACACCTCCCTGACTTGGTGACATCTCCAGGCCCCTTAGGTAGTCATACGAGGTACCCATGTCATGACAGGGTGCCATCCATGAGCACGGAGATCATTGGACAGGCATATACAGCACTGGGGTGACCAATATTGGATCACATATCACCTTTAAGGGGTAATGGCCATGCGTGTATGGGCGATACCAGCCTTCACAATCCTCACCTCCACTATGCAGCATGCTGTCTACCTTGCATAAAGACATCTGCTACACCATGATGATGGACATGCTACATGTCCATATCCTGATCTGTAAGATATATGTCATGGACATCCACCGTCCGAATACTAGGATCGCCACATGCTGGACAGATCCCTGTGCCATACATGTGACATACTCCACCAAACCATGCAACCCTGTCCATCAAAGCTGCACATGTCATCCCAGTCATACATGGTGTGATGGCCGCATGGTAGATGTAGTATCAACTGTCTGGATCAGTAATGTGGCACTGATGCACCTCGCGGTGACATAATGGCTGTCTGTTACAGCTAGGAAACCTTGCCCATACATGCTATGGTTCATAAGCATCCCTGCGAATGACGTCCGACTAACCATTGTCCCATGTCTATCACATGTGCAACACAGGCGATCCGTGGCAGGATGTTGAACAGCTGTACAGTGCTGTGTAGATGTATATGGCAAAACACATGCATGTACAGGTTTCCATGCGTATGTGTGCATTGTCACTGCTCAAGTCCATTAAGGCTGTGTCTGTGTTGATATGTGACATATACACAGCATCAAGGTCAACAGCATTACCGTGGACACATCCAGGCATGTGCAGATAGGTAAGAACACCAGTGCAGGCAAATAGACATGCCCACATCAAGACAGCATTCACATGGAGTATGAACACTGTAATGAGGTGACACACATATATGGTGATGATATCCAATGCACAATGGGTGTTACATGTGTGTGACACAAACACGTCAGTCGTGTCCGTGTCATGATGATTTGCAAAGATAACTGTGCAGATGTACTAGATGTCATAGAAATGTATGTGCAGCAGTATCTCTGTACATCTCTGAAACTGTGACCTGTCACCATCATTATGTCTTACAGATAATGCCTCGTACATGCCTTCCGGCATACAGCCGCCAGGAGGATGATGTCCTCATCCCGTACCTCCATGAGAACTACGAGGTGTTGTTCAGCCATGTGCCACAGCATGCCCAGCAGCGGGATGACCTGTGGCAGGATCTTCGCAGGAGGGTGAACAATGTGGGTGGCCATAACCGCACCTACCAGCAGGTGCGCAGACACTGCATGGACTTGATACGACATGCAAAACAGCGTGCCACTGCAATTGCCAGGGAACAAGGTGGAACAGGTGGTGGGCCACCAACCCAGCCCCCACTCACACACACCGAGGAGCTACTGGCCAGTCTGGGGACACCCTCAGAACAGCATCCAGAAACTCTAGCTGCCATCGTGGAGGTGGGTGTCTCCCAACCAATGAGCCTGGAGTTGCCTGGTAAGTCAGTACTGCACATATGGCTATTATATCCCATTTAGTTGCATGTGTCACTGTACATTATGTAAAGTAACAACATATGCAAGGTATGTGGACACACAAGCTGCATACTACAGTATGCTACCCTGTGTATGCACACATGTGCATACTATATGCTATTATACAGGCGAATGTGTTAACATGCACAGTGCACCCTGTGGCTGTCATACAGTCATGGATAATGTTCATACTGCTGTGTCACCCCTATACAGGTACCTCTGGCATGCCGCACAGACATGAGTCCATTGCAGGTAAGACTGTCATCAGTATCAGGCATGTTAAAGCATAGATCTATTTGCCATGTGGCCAGTTAACACTTGCACACTTGATGTTCATTCCAGTCATGATATACAGGTCGCAGCACCCATCATTCACACAGGCCACCCATGTGCAATATATACAAACAAAATGATACACCAACTTGAAACCACAGTATTTGTCATTGCTACATGTGTGGTCAGCTGTGCATACAACGGTGGAGGTGTTCTACAATGGAGGCATATGTAGTATGCATTGGAACAACATGTGTGGTATGCAAACAGTACCACACAGTGAGCTGTGATATGGGCAGCCCACAGGTGTCACCATTGTGTTGTATGCCCCTGCATTGGGTGCACACATTGTGATGTGCCATCTGACATGTCCCAGACATGTAGTGTTCTGGCTGCAATATTGTCACACTATCCCATGACCCATACCCCACATACCAAACATACAACCCGTTGTCTGCATAGCCCTGTGGATGGTGACATATCTGACATCTATGGGTGTATGTCATATGGGACAACACAGACATGTGAGATAGATGGCCATCACACACATTTGGCCAACACATGTGCACACATGGCCATGGGGATGGCCAGAGACACGTAGCCACACAGTAGATGTGATGTGTATACACCCTGTTGCACATTGTCCACACATGGTCCACTTATAGCCTTAGTTGACTGATTATACAGTTGATGTGGTACACTGGACATCCTAACAGCCTGTGCACAGCTAGTGGAGGTGTCACTGAAGTCTACCATAGAAGATCAGTTGCACATCACGACTGTGTCATAGCATGACAGTAGTCACCTGTACAGCTTCCACAGACATTGACACCACATCAGGCCACAGATACTGTACATTTCCCTTGCTGCTGTAGGACATCACCGTTAGCTGTGCACCTCGTGTGTGTGTGGTACATCAATGTCATGTGGGAAATGGTGAATTGACATGTCCGCTATGTGTGGACATGGTTGCCAGGCAGCTAAGACCCTGTAGTTGTTGTGCAGGGGTGTCAGCTGTAGGCCTCCAGTGACCTGTCACTTGACACAGCATGGTTTGGTGTGTATACACCTCAGCATCGTGGGTCACAATCCACAGTTATGTCATGGGTATGCATGCAGTTATGGCTATGCAATGTGTACATATTATGCATTGTACAGCAATATAGATGCCTCAAGATGCCATGCAATGGCACAGTGTCTGTACTTCACACTGTATAGCAATGTAGATGGCTCACACTACCCTTCCATGCTCATGCACATTTGCTAAACATGCATTCTATCTGTAGGGCATACAGACAACACCACAATGTGATGCCCATTACGATGCTGTACATGTGTCAGGACACCATTGTGTCAGACATGTATGCATGTTAATGCACACGTCAGCAGAGTACATGTCAAGGTCACATCAGCCATGTGTACTGTGATCCTGTTCTGGTCCACATGGTGTATCACGGGATGCATGCATACTACCATGATTGTGTGAACTGCATGGCTACTGATATGACACCTGCTTGCTGTAGTGTGCACCCCAGGGAGGTATGCTTACTAACACTATTAATGTCCGAGCTGCATGCCCTCTGCTGTACCACAGGCATGCTGCATGCCATCTGTCAAATCACATGCATGGTGTGTCTGTGTGTGTGTGTGTGTGTGTGTGTGTGTGTGTGTGTGTGTGTGTGTGTGTGTGTGTGTGTGTGTGTGTGTGTGTGTGTGTGTGTGTGTGTGTGTGTGTGTGTGTGTGTGTGTGTGTGTGTGTGTGTGTGTGTCTGTGTGTCTGTGTCTATTGTAATTTAGAGTCTTTCTTTGCATTCACAGGTGATGTAGGTGCGTTACCCTCCTGCGGTCCATCTGATGTTAGTGTCCCCACAGATACTAGCAGTGATGAACATATGCATGAGGTACAGGCAGGGTTGTCAGGGGCTGAATCTGTGCCAATGGTTGCCATCCCAGCTATGTCCCCTCTTCCCCGCACACAGTTCTGCTGCCAACACATACCGCATCACCAGTGGCCATAGAGGAAGGACAGTCAGCGTCTGTTAGCGTGGAACAGGAATGTGTGGTGGCTACAGAAGGTGTGTCTACACACCATGGTGTCAGTGTAATGACTGCAGATGTGCCACACAGGCATGTGGCCGGTGCTGCTCGTAGGAGGACCTCTGGCAGACATGCACCTGCAGGACAGAGCGCAGCAGCTGGTATCACCAGACGCATGTTCCAGACTGTAATGGCGGCACAGGCACGTGCTGAATGGCACACCAGGGAAGGGCAGAGGCTGCAGAGGGCTGCTATCCGTACCCTAAATAACAACATCCAGGCATTGGCAAATGCTCAACAGCAGATTGCTGATGTTCTTGACAGGCGATTGGGTGACATGGTTGGAATCCTTGACCGTGGCATGGCAATCCGAGCGTGAGCTGTCTGTGCTGGAACATCTGGTAGGAGTGAGGCATAGGCCACGTGGACGTAGGCCAGCCACACCACCTAGTGCAGGTCAACGTGAGCGTGCCACCTCACATGCCCGCTCCCATAGTGCCGGTAGCAGTAGCAGTGCAGCTGGTGCTGCGCTGTCCACACCAGGACACAGCAGGCCACGTGGACATGGCCCTGGACGTTCCCAGTGGGGACACGGTTCCAGTGGACATGTGTCATCGGACAGTAGCCAATCTGTACCTCCGCCTCATAGTGCCCGTGCAACCCCTGGCAGGCACAGGTCACGTGGCCGTGGCCGGACACAGTGAGCTGTACAACCTGGTCTGTACAATCTGGAGCTGTCAATAATACCCCGTGTAGGCCTCACAAAAGGCAGAACTGTGTGCACACATACACGCACACAGCAAAGACATCTGTAGGGCACAACAACAACCACATGCATACTGAACAGACATGTCCAATCATATCACTGGCCTTTACCCACACACATGATGTCATCCATTGGTGCAGCCTATGCCCCTGGCAAACATTATCACCCTGTGCATATGATGAAGCCTGTGCCGCATCCCTGTCATCCACACCATCGGTGCAGGGACATGCTCAAATGGTCTGATGCACAGGGTGAACAGAATAGTGAGAAGTGTAATTTACATTAGTTGTGTAAGAATAGTGAGAGAAGTGTATATTACAATAGTTGTGTGAGAATAGTGAGAGACATGTATATTACATTAGTTGTGTACTGTTGACACGCACCAGACATACCATGTAGTACAGGTTTAGCATGCATTGTTATATGTTCACAGTATGTGTCATGGTAACAACAGTAACAGTATGTTGGTAATGATGCCCTGGTTCCCTCCTTATGGTCTACTTGCATGTGCCTACAGGTAGCACTGTTTGCAGTCTCCCATGTGTAACTGTGGAGTACTCACAGGCACATATGGCAATATCAGCATGCTAAACGTAGCCTCAGCCTGACTGTCTGAAAGTCTAACATACCACAGATGTCCACACATATACTGATCCAGAAGCATGTGGGCAGTTTAATAGGCTACAGTGGCTAGAGACGTGACATCCATACCAGGTCACATCACAGGTATGTTGACATGGTGCAGGGGTTGTACACAGCGGTCTGGCCAATGATAATGTTAGAGGCCACTTGATAGCATGAGGCCTCACTGTGTAGCAGTAATACCCTGTCACATTACAGGAACATGCTCACACTAATGGGGTCAACAACACTATAACGCACACCCCATAGTGTTGAGGTGAGGACCCTTGCCTATGTGGTCATCACCCTCACAGTACTGTGCACCCACACAATGCGACACAGAGAAAGAACATGTACAGGTAGCCAGTGCGGCTGAGACCGATGGCATCAACAGGGTAGTGGACTGCATCACCATGAGGGGTTAGGGATCCTGTGTGTTCTGTATGGTAGCATACACCCTCACTCCATGCACCAGACAGCCATACATACCTACATACACACACACACACACACACACTGTGGAGACCACAAATGTCGTACACATTTGGATAGCTGATGTGTGTGATACACACACCACACCTGCCTACGTCATGCTTTCCACACTGCAGTATGTACAGATCTCTACAACAGTGTACAGGGGTGTGTGACAATTGGGTTGTATTCCACACCATATGTGGCATATATGGTCACACAAGCAAACACACATGGCAGTACTGTGAATGATACACCTGCTATATGATGATACGTCTGACAGACATGCAGCAGTATTGGCCGCATTATGTGTACCAACGCTACCTTCAGCAATTGTGCTGCTATATGCACATGGGAGGATGTAAGTGTTACAGGTGTCAAGTGACGTACTGTCGGTAACACCTGACCGCTGTGTAGGTGTTATGTCTCCACCGTCAAGTAACGGTAACATAGCGTACTGTTTGCACATGTCATGGTTGGATGGCGTGTGACACACCTGTGAGCCATCCCTGGCAAACATCCATCTACACAGGTGCATCACCACTTTATGTACACACATCCATCCATACCTGCTGTACATCCTACCGTACTGTCAGTATGTCACCATATACAAGTGTCAATTATGGGGCTGCATTGCAGCTGCATGTTGTAGTTAGGCACAGATGAGTTACTTACATCAGCTACTGTACATGCATGGTAGCTGCATGCACACTACAGATTGTACATGTGTGTTGGTCCTACATGCCTGTCATGTAGCCATGTTTGTATGTATTGCAATTGGTGGACATGTGTGTTGACATACATAACACATGGACTGTTGTATGATATGATGGGTGTCATGGGTAACTAGTACAGAGGGAATGTGTCCTCGGTCAACATTGCTACCTCATGTACTGTTAGCATTCAACAGCCATGGACCCACCTTCCATTTGTGTGCATATGATTGCTGTAGCCACTTGTCTGCACAGAGGACAGCAAAAGCTATGCTATGTACATATGTGGTGTGTGTTTGGTCCATGCACATATCCACTGCAATTACATGTATGACATAGCCAAACATGTGTGTTCATTGGTGTACAGCGACAGTCATCTGTCACAGCTGTGTAAGACCCAGGGCCCCTGGTATGTGTAGAGTCGACCTGGTTATGTACAGTGGTATCATTGCAATGCATAACACATGATGGAACCCTGTCGGTACATGTGTAGTCTGCACAGTTGCTGTAGACCTATGTACAGTCCACTGGTCATGAGTCACACGGTGTTGTGTTAATGTATGGCTGTGTATTGCTGGTCCAATGACATGGTGATGTGTGACAGCTACATTGTAGATTGTGGTGTGTACCTCTGTGATCTACACCTGAGACAACTGTGATAGCTCCTGAGTGTGTACTGGTCAATACATGTGAGTGGCCTTCATGTACGTGGGGACAGTAATACCATACTGTGCCCTTCTGTGTTTAGAATCCGTGTGCATGCAAGATGGCCCTTTGCAACTGCTAAGTGTGTGAGCATGCCCAGTACGCCATTGTGTAGATGGACACACAGTACATTCCAAACAGACGTGTGATACTAAGCGTGTGGCCATGGCCATTGACATCCTGTATAGTGATGGTGGTCATCCAGGCAACAGATGTCCATTTTCAATGTCACGATGGATGCCTACATTGAACACACTGGTTGCTGTCTTGAAGGGTGTACTGTCTGTGGTGCATCCCGTATCTATGTAGTGTTGTTGTAGTGCTCCATAGATATTTGGTTGCCCCGATCACACCACTGCCGTGTGTTTGTCTATGTCTACCTTGGGACAGTAATATGCTTTCAGACTGCTCACTCTATACATTCCCTATCGGCGTCCTTGCCTTTGCGGATGATGTCACCCACCTAGAAGTATGCCTCTGGGAGTGCTGTGCTCAGTAATCTCGGTAGCGCATTCTGTAAATGCGTAATGCTGTAGTGTGATAAGGTAGTTAGGTGTATGTTCGACTCCCAGCCCTGTCAAGTGTGTGTGTGTGTGTGTGTGTGTGTGTGTGTGTGTGTGTGTGTGTGTGTGTGTGTGTGTTTCCAGCTGCCTGGGGACACAGTAATGCTTTTAGATGCCTCACACCACATACATTCCCTATCGGCGTCTTTGCCTTTGCGGATGATGTCACCCACCTAGAAGTATGCCTCTGGGAGTGCTGTGTTCAGTAATCTCGGTAGCGCATTCTGTAAATGCGTCATGCTGTAGTGTGTTAGGGTAGTTAGGTGTATGTTCGACTCCCAGCCCTGCCAAGTGTGTGTGTGTGTGTGTGTGTGTGTGTGTGTGTGTGTGTGTGTTTGCGTGCATGCTCCCATCCGCCTAGGGACACAGTCTTGCTTTTAGATGCCGCACACCACAGCAGTTTGCTACCGACATCTTTGCCTTTGCGGATGATGACACGCACCTAGATGACTGCCTCTGGGACTGCTGTGCTTAGTAATCTCAGTAGCGCATTCTGTAAATGCGTCATGCTGTAGTGTGTTAGGGTAGTTAGGTGTATGTTCGACTCCCAGCCCTGCCAAGTGTGTGTGTGTGTGTGTGTGTGTGTGTGTGTGTGTGTGTGTGTGTGTGTGTGTGTTTGCATGCTCCCGTCCGCCTGGGGATGCAGTCTTGCTTTTAGATGCCGCACACCACAGCAGTTTGCTACCAATGTCTTTGCCTTTGCGGATGATGACACGCACCTAGATGACTGCCTCTGGGACTGCTGTGCTTAGTAATCTCGGTAGCGCATTCTGTAAATGCGTCATGCTGTAGTGTGTTAGGGTAGTTAGGTGTATGTTCGACTCCCAGCCCTGCCAAGTGTGTGTGTGTGTGTGTGTGTGTGTGTGTGTGTGTGTGTGTGTGTGTGTGCATGCTCCCGTCCGCCTGGGGATGCAGTCTTGCTTTTAGATGCCGCACACCACAGCAGTTTGCTACCGATGTCTTTGCCTTTGCGGATGATGACACGCACCTAGATGACTGCCTCTGGGACTGCTGTGCTTAGTAATCTCGGTAGCATGTTCTGTAAATGCGTCATGCTGTAGTGTGTTAGGGTAGTTAGGTGTATGTTCGACTCCCAGCCCTGCCAAGTGTGTGTGTGTGTGTGTGTGTGTGTGTGTGTGTGTGTGTGTGTGTGTGTGTGCATGCTCCCATCCGCCTGGGGATGCAGTCTTGCTTTTAGATGCCGCACACCACAGCAGTTTGCTACCGATGTCTTTGCCTTTGCGGATGATGACACGCACCTAGATGACTGCCTCTGGGACTGCTGTGCTTAGTAATCTCGGTAGCACGTTCTGTAAATGCGTCATGCTGTAGTGTGTTAGGGTAGTTAGGTGTATGTTCGACTCCCAGCCCTGCCAAGTGTGTGTGTGTGTGTGTTTGCGTGCATGCTCCCATCCGCCTGGGGACGCAGTCTTGCTTTTAGATGCCGCACACCACAGCAGTTTGCTACCGATGTCTTTGCCTTTGCGGATGATGACACGCACCTAGATGACTGCCTCTGGGACTGCTGTGCTTAGTAATCTCGGTAGCACGTTCTGTAAATGCGTCATGCTGTAGTGTGTTAGGGTAGTTAGGTGTATGTTCGACTCCCAGCCCTGCCAAGTGTGTGTGTGTGTTTGTGTGTGTGTGTTTGCAGCTGCCTGGGGACACAGTAATGCTTTTAGATGCCTCACACCACATACATTCCCTATCGGCGTCTTTGCCTTTGCGGATGATGTCACCCACCTAGAAGTATGCCTCTGGGAGTGCTGTGTTCAGTAATCTCGGTAGCGCATTCTGTAAATGCGTCATGCTGTAGTGTGTTAGGGTAGTTAGGTGTATGTTCGACTCCCAGCCCTGCCAAGTGTGTGTGTGTGTGTGTGTGTGTGTGTGTGTGTGTGTTTCCAGCTGCATGACAACAGTACATTGCTTTTACAGTATTCACTCTCCATAACATCCGTGCAGCGTCTTTGCCTTTGATGCTGCTGTCTGCAGGCTAGACGTGTGCCTGTGTGAATCATGTGATCCACTGATCACGGTAGCGCATTTTGTAACTGCGTGATGCTGTCGTGTGGTACAGTGCTTACGTTTATGTTCTGCTCCCAACCCTGCCACGTGTGTGTGTGTGTGTGTGTGTGTGTGTGTGTGTGTATCTATCTACATATATATATATATATATATATATATATATATATATATATATATATATATATATATATATATATATATATATATATATATATATATATATATATATATATATATATATATATATATATATATATATATAATGTATATTGTATATAGATATGTATGTTGGGATTATCACTCTTGACTCTGCTGCATTGTCTGTACGTGAGCACCATGGATGTATGTACATCTGCTATGGCTCTGTGATAGTGCACATACTGTGTGCTGTAGTGATCGTGGGTTATACATGTGTAGAGACCGGTTATTGTGTTGCTGGGTATTACACGGGCATTGGAAACAATGTTAGTGCAGCACCTTTGACTGGTCGTATGCAGATCTCGCAACAGTCAGCAGTGGTTATTACATTGGAGTGTGAGTATGGCTCATATCCATCTGTAGTAACTGTCAATTCTATGCACCTCAGGTTAACATTACAGATGCACGTTTATCCACAGGTTGTGGTACAGATCCCAGGACTGTATGTGTAGACATTGACAGGTGCAGGACTGAGTTGTGTTGGATGCATGGAGGGGTGTCCATGGCCAGTAATGGGGATCTCTACAGCCTGGCAGGTACGGTCTGTGACTGTCCCACAACCTCCTGTATATGGCTGACACATGCTGTACCTGTGTATATGCAGACACACACACTTACCACAAACAGCTATGGCTATCACATACACACACCCATTGCACCACCATTGGGCCATGCAATAACCATTGTCCCTCACACACACACACCTACGTGTACATTGGATGGCTCTATGACAGCTCTGGACATGTTAACACCACACCCTGTGCATATGATGTCACCTGTGCCACCACCTGTGATGTGTAACATTGATGCAGGATCTGACTAACCTGGTGCTGCTGCACACGGTGGCTTTATTCCACTGTATTGATGTTAGCATGCTGTTAACACACAGTGTGTTACTTCCAGGTGTACTTCAGCAGGCATGATGCATTGCAGCTATGACCATCACTGTAGCATAGTTTACAGCACTGTTACTTCTGATGATGTAGTCTCCATCCATGTGCCATTTCACTGATGTGTGTAGTATTGGCAGCATGTGTGTCTGTGTGTGCAGTACATGTGTGATGTGTGTAGTACACATGTATACATGCTTACAAATGCATACACAACATTACACGGGCTTCACCATTCGTACACTAGCTTACTCGTTCTTCCACACACACACAGGCTAACACGCGTGCACACATACTTACTCGGGCTTACTGGCTCATGGGCGCAGACACACTGTGAGCAGGTTTGCAGGTCACATTGGTGGTATCCATGGCGTATGCCGTCAGTCTCCTGACGTTCCCTAGGATAGCTCATGACACGTCTCTTCCACTGAGTACTGACAGCACACATGTGACACTGCTCCGGTGAGGTTACAGTGTTTTGTACATACACACTCATGTTGTCACCTATCTTCTACTCTAATAGTCCCCTTAACCTACACTACATGGTAGAGGCTTGGCCCATATGGCATGACATGTTGTGATTCACTATCCTCAGCCTCACTTGCCTCACACTGCCTACAAATGCTTCATTACATCTCTGACAGAGCGCTTCCACACATAAGTACCAGTACGCAGTAGCCATGTTGTCTCCAGCTTGCCATTCATCTGCATGGCGTACTAACATCTAACTAAACCTACATTTTGTATGTATATTATCCATATGTCTTGTTTTGAAGCGCGTTCGTGGCACTGCGCTACGCTTCCACACCAGGGATCGGGGGAGGACAACTACTGGTTCATTGATATCCAATGGACAAAGCCGCCACTGGCCTTGGACTTGGACATTGGCATGCTTCTTCGACTGTATTCATACTGTATTTGCAGCTGTCATTGCTCCATTTAGCAACGTGCAAAACGTTAGTCGCATAACATCCGGGAACATTTCTGCACATAATACTGCTCTTGCATGGACAGCTTACTGTTTCATGTATCGCGTAATTACGTAGGGTTACCACCTGTCCCTCTTTGGGCAGTTGTGTCCTGCAAAAATGTGATAAAATGGCAAATGTCCTGAGATTTTAGGACAAAATTATTTTCTATATTTTATGTCATAGTTGCATAAAACAGTTATTCTGTATCTGAAACACCTAAATGTTATAAGAAACAGAATAAGGAACTAAAATGCTACAAGAATAGACTTTTATTCAGGCAAAAAACTGAAGTTCTGTCCTTTGTACTGGCCGTGGGTATGTTTTGCCCTGCAAAATCTGATGTTTGTAGCACAAATGTCCCACTTTGGGCATTTGGAAAGGTGGCAACCCTATCATTACATCATTTGCATAGCTTACACATACAAATGGGGTATGTTGCAAATCCCAACATTGTCCGTGCAATGTTCGTGTTACGGGCGGTCTTGCACGCCCCTGCAGGTGTTTGCTGAATAGCCTGGCAGTCATCTTTCCTTGCTGTACTCTCACTCAATCCATACATGCCGGAGGCTTCATGTATCATGGCCTAGGCTTTGCTGTGTGCTATGTCTATTTGTGGTGTATGCATGGCTGTGGGTATGTCCCACTGTCATCACTGGTAAAGGTGACACCCTATAGGTACTTCCTGTAGACTGCTGTGTCATTTGACATGTCAGCACATACCTGCGGATGAACTTCCTACTGCAGCGCTTTTCATATCTTCTGAGTTATCTTGCAGTCGATAATGCTGTTTCCTCAGACATGTATCTGTTTCAGATCATACCTATCAACCTCCTAGTGCAAAACATCTGTACAAAGCCTAACATGATGGGGGACAGATAGGGCAGATTCTACATATTGCTCTTACAAACGTAGATAGTTGACAGTATTATAGGTTTTGCATTAGTATGACCTTTCTGAGGGATTTGGGGTCTTAAACACATATGTTTATCATTATTTAATGACGTCAGTTCTCAGGTATTTGGCAGACAGGTACAGATTGTGAGAGGAACACACCACACATATGAGGCATACATCTGCACATTCGTACAGTTGCGAGGTATGTTTCTGATACTGGACATCAATTTCCTTACGCCAATACACACAATACATGGCGCCATCACAGGCCAGTTACCATTACATTCCTATTGCAGGACACACCCACCCACTGGGTTATATTCCTCACACAGGCCAACAGGTGCTTATCCACACTAATTATTCCATCATGTACCTTATGTGTATGCCGGTATTTGCGCTTTCCGTCAGTGGCAGAGCTCACGTACGAGTATGGGGGACTGGACACTGTATCGGTGACACTGCATGACACCCTGAGGGACACATGTCTTTTGAGTCTATTAACCTTGCACATTGACTTTCACAGGCCATACATTGTAATTCACATTTGTGGACAAACATGCTTATGACTTGTACATGTTTTGTCATTTGTCCTGACGTCTTTCTTCTCACCTGTCCACCTAGTATCACTAGTTCTGTACATTTCATTAGGACGGGTTACCTTCATACCTCTCACCTGTACACATTATGGGTATACGCCCTGGGGTTTGACCTATGATTCTGTTACATTTGTCATGATAATGTGCCTTTCTGGTAGATTGCTGGCAAGCCATGACGGACTGTGCGGTTAGGTAATCATGACTGACATTTCTATTTCATGATTACTAACTCTCATAACATTCGTATTCCTGACTACGCAATTATTCTATCAATGGTCTGACTTTGTCTGAGGTATATTTAATATAGTCCCTATTTGTCTGTCGTGTACTATGCCTTAGTCCAGCTGTCTTATTCTGACATTCTGGCAGGTATGGTTACCATCTTGGTCGTACGCCTGTCCATCCATGATAATTGCCTACATGACACTGATATAGGTCCCTACGTCTTCCCCCAATGGTTTACACAATATCCAGTAGATGGGTTGCACCTTTTTGGAGAATGTAGGCGTGTGCTATACCCACATAGGTATATTGATCACTCCCATGGGCGTACCTAATAGATCTGTGCCAACCAACACCTTGGCCCAATTCTGCATACCCATGATTCCCATACCTGACACACCTCCACAGTACCCATTAAACATGTTTAATGTGAGCGATAATAAAGTGTGAGGACACTTCTGAGCACTCCCCACTCTGCGGATATCAGCTCGTACGTCATACATTCAATCGACCCATGTGTTATTACCCTTGCACCTGCTACTGTTGCATGTACACCTATATCGTAGTTGCAGGTGTGACTTCTTTTGCATCAATGATGGTTGGCACTTCATACAGGATCAATTTTGGGGTCCTGCAAAGGACACCTATATTCATGTTTAACGTGTAGAACTTGCAGGCCCTGTCACACTGGTACTTTCCGGGCAATGGTTTGGAAACCATCGGTGTATTCTCCTTTCATGCATGTCTGTCTGTCTATCCATATTAGCTATACCGTGACCTATTTATATACATGTGTTATATGTACAGGGACATATGTTTGTTGTGTATATATCTATTCATGTATCGTGTGTGTATAGATTTATATATGTACATATATACATATGTCTGTACATTCCTCATCTCGTAATTTGCTTTGGATTATGTCTGTGGATATATGTGTATATATATCTCCATATCATACCTTTCAACTGTACAGATTTCTGCTGCATGTACAGCTGTTTGCCTCTTATCTTTGGTCCATTTTTCATAACCTTGTGTCTATCTGGCAAGTTAGTGGCATATCATTAAAGACTGACGTTGGTAAATAATGACAAACATTTCAGGTTACGACTTCATACCCTTCAGAGAATCCATGCTAGTGACACACCTGTTATTCTATCCACTTTCTATGTTTGTTAGGGCAATATCTGGGGATTGTCCCTATTTGTACCAGTTGTTGTCATGGCTTTGTCCGGTTTCATACTTTACGGGTTTAACAGGTATGAGCCATGTACATAGAACGTGGGGAAAACACCATTCATTTTCTATTCTGTGAGCGGATTACACACGCAGGCGCACTTGCATATCCTTATTGTGGGTTACATGTGTTTCATAGATAATTGTGCTTCCGTGAACTTTCATAATTCTGACCGTAACAGTTACATATCTGTATTCCAGTTTACGGACTACTGCGAAACACACGTTCACCTTTACATATTTAAATGTGTGTACTGCACGAACGCTTTCATTACACTTTCAGGTTATATGTGCAGTGGTCGTAGGTCAACCGGGACTTCATTCACGTTGGCCGGATACCGGAACCACTATTCTATTGGTGTTCTCCCTCATTGATATGCATACCCATAGTACTTAGCTACATCAACATACGCCTCACCGCTTCACCTATGACACAGGCATCCATTCTCCTGCTGGGAAAAAGGCGGTACTACATATTACACATTCCCTATTGCCTACTGCTGTGGACTCCGGCTGCATTGTTAATCACTCCGAGGATATGCAGAACACCAAGGCATATAGTCCAGCCACATACAGGTCTTTGATTGTCAGGGTGTTCATGTAATGATCTGGGTTTAGGCTTGTCCACCTGGTGAACGGAACTTCCTGGCCGAGGTCAAATGTCAGACAAAGCATATGGACAGGGATTATCTCCCTATTTTGAAGTTTTACCTGTGTTTATAGACACAGGTGTTTGGGCACCTGTCAGCAGCTTATTCTGTTGGCATTACATATTATGGGTGGGGTTGTTATAGTCCATACTCCACGATGAGGGGTGTTCCCATTCACATTTGACTATTACCTGTATACAGTCATATGGGGATTATTATTTTTGGACATGAAGTGACTACAGGTATGCAGTTGTACATTACACAAGTGTGAAGGGCTGTTCCTGTAAATATGTACAGAACATACCTCTCAACCTCTTAGAGCACCGAACCTGTGCAAAACCTACACGATGGGGGGACAATTAGGGACACATTTTAACGATTGCTCTTACAAGCTTAGAACGTTGATAGAATGCTAGGTTTTGCATTAGCATGACTTTTGTGCAGGTTGTGGAGTCTTATACTCAGGATATTTCTCATTATTTAGTGACGTCAATCCTCAGCTATTTACCACACTGGTGCAGATTGTCGGAGGCACACACCAACACTATGGGGCGAACCTGTGGTCATTCTTAGGGTTGCCACCTTTTCGACTGCCCAAAGTGGGACATGTTCTGTAGAGATGTCAGATTTTCCAGGACAAAACATACCTACAGCCATGCATAGTACTGAACTTTAACCTTTTTGTACATATAATAGCTTATTCTAGTAACATTTGAATTGCTTATGCTACTTCACATAACATATTGAGGATTCATATATAAAATAACCATTTTATGCGACTATTAAAGTAAATTAGGAAATAAACTCTCAGGACATTTGCTATGTGTTGATTTTTTTCACAGGACAGAACCGCCTACAGAGGGATCGTTACCCGCAAAGTGGGACAGGTGGTGACCCTAGTCATTCTGCGAATATCCAGACAGTTGAGTGGTATGGCACAGACCTCTGTAATATGCTGTTGTGTTCTGGCACAGCAGTAGCTCAGCATTAAAGACTGCAGTCGGAACGTGCTGACAGACAGTTGGGTTTCAGACTTCATACTCCAGACATTAATGCCAATGTGCAAACTGTTATTCTATCAAATTCTATGTTTCTAAGAGATATGTTTACAGATTGTCCCTGATTTTGGACCTTTGTCTCACTTATATTCACGGCTCTGTCCAGATATCTTGCTCACACAGGTTGACAGGTATGGTCAGTCACGACTGCACACAGTCAGTGTCCCTCACACTTGATCAGGGTTGACCTGTTTACGTAGTGTCTTCCTCGCCCTCATGCCGCTTTCCACTTTGCAAATGTGTGCATTATATTCTCCCTCCTATTCGTGTCTGGACATGTGCGTCACGGGAAGGTATTTTATCCTGGGTGGTAGGTTATGCATGCCCACTTAGGGCTGGACAGTGTCATGGACCTCCACTGCACGTTCTGACTTGTGTCCAGATATCTACTGGATTGGACATCATGTCGTCATACCCATTCTACTATTTACACAAGTTGGTCATCCCGTGAGGGATATCCCAAAATTGGTCAAACCAAAACAAGTTAGATAACGAAGATTTTTGTGGCTTCACGAAAATGTGCAGGGGTTTTACCTGCAGGGGATACATGGTTTGCAATCCTGACACTGCCTAGGGTGACAATACCTACTACATATGCGTAGGGGTCACTGTGTGTAGCTGTTTCTGCAACAAACCAGTGGACCAAGTACGGCTGGATTTGGTGGATGTTCTGGTATGGTGGCAGGTTGTGTGTTGTGGAGGGTATGCTGGGTAGGCTATTATGCATCCAGGTGTGTTGCATTTGTTATGGCCAGTTCCATCAGGACCCATCTGTGGGTATGTGATGGTGCCGTATCTATACATTTGTCTCGCATATTTCCATATTCATATGTTTGTGAGATTGTGTTCTACACTATGGCCTGTCTGCTTGTCTTGCAGCTGTTTCTACATGAGGTTGTGTTTCTTTCCACTTCACCCGCTGCCCCCTCATACACCTCTGGTTCACCTTTTCTGCATATGACACAAGTATCGCCTTTGAGGAATTTACCATTAAACACACACCCCTCACATGCAAATTACTCACACCCCATAGAGCACTACTTTGGTTGTTGGCCCATGACACGGCCAGAGTTACACATTGACTACCCTACATGTGTCGGGTACCTTTATGGTTGTGTGGACTACCCTGCCATGTTTGCTTTCCATATGCTATACCTCACACACATATAGGTACACGCCCTTACTTCACTTTCATTACTTGGTTGGTGTATCCAGGTACTACCCGTTCGACTGTGTCACATACACGTTCGGATTATACAGCTGACTTCCGGATTTTGCCAGCCTGTTCTACTCATTGGTAGGATGGCACCTTTTCCTATGTCCAAGCTATTCCTTACACATGTCCGACCGTTGTGGACATTGCCTCCCCACAGTCAACGGTTGTGTTTCCACCTTTTCAATTGGCCACAGTGTGACATAGGGTTACCACCTGTCCCACTTTGAGGGACAGTCCCTCTTTGGGCAGTTGTGTCCTGACATGTAATTGTCAACATGGCAAATGTCCTGAGATTTTAGGACAAACATATTTCTTATATTTTATGTGATAGTTGCATTAAACAGTTAATTCTGTATCTGAAATACCTGACTGTTATGAGAAACAGAATAAGCAACTAAAATGCTACAGGAATACGCTTTTCTGTAGGCAAAACAGTTATGTTCTGTCCTTTGTACTGGCCGTGGGTATGTGTCGGCCTGTACAGTCTGATGTCTGTACCAAACATGTCCCACTTTGGCCATTTGTAAGGGTGGCAACCCTACTGTGACAGTTGCGTGAACACAGCATATTTTACAGGCCGACACATACCCAAGGTCAGTTCGGCAGATAGAACTTACAATTCTTGCCTATATCTAAGCTTATTCTTGTAGCATTTTGGTATCTTATTCTGTTTGTTATGACATTTATGTATTATACGTCCAGTGAAATATGTTTAATGCAACTATTGCATGATGTCTACGGAGGAATTATGTCCTATATTCTCTGGACATTTGCCAGTTTTACATGTTTGTGTCAGGACACATCTGCCCACAGAGGGACTGTTGCTCGCAAAGTGGGACAGGTGGTAATCTTGGTCGACGGTATGGATCATACTGTTCCTTTCGGCCTACATGTGTCCGTGTTGTTATGGCTCGTTTATATGCTCCTTCTGTTTTGTTTACATGCGTATGCTATTTCCTATCACATTTGGTATGTGAAATACGGACATACCTTTTGTATGTGACTATTACATGGCTTGTGGGATATGATTCAGACATACGGTCACTACCTATATCTACATTTCTCCTCGTGTATTTTGTTATGGACACATCTGCACAGCTATGTTCCTCCCTCAAATTATGGGTCGGCTGGTGACCCTCTCCGTTGGACTGGACGTACCTACTGGCGGCGCGCTAACATCTGATACATTTCACTTCCACATGGTATAGCTATCAACACTACGTTGGACTACAGGCACACGGTTTTCCTGTCATTTGTTCATGGGTAGGGACCCGTTATTCCCTACCGTGCATTTGTGTTTGACTCTTCATTTTCTGTTCACAGGTACTCTGCTTTGCATACGTTTCAGTCTCCATGGACACTGATAGGTACGATTACTATTGCTGGCGGAATATGATATTCAGCAGTTTAGGTTGCTCCTCGAAAGCCGACATTGACACGCCTCCCTGCGCAACTTCAATACGCCCCTTGCACTCGCGCACGTTTCCTATGCACGTGGCTGTGGCAGCTGCGCACCTTCATTAATATGCATATGGCGCGTCTACTCCACATCTACGCTGCACGGCCGGCGCAAGCCTTACACCGGACTTGTGCCAAGCTTCATGAATCCGGGGGATAGTATTGAACACAACTTTAAGTTTATGCCCCTTTAAGTAATGTATGATGATGTACGAGAGGAGGACATTGAGAATAAGATAGAAAGTTCGGAATTAAAATGGATAATAAGGATGAGGGGTAATAAAGATAAAGGCTTAAATGATAAAATATGTATTAAACCAGTTTTAAAAAAAAGAGTCTTTAGGTAGACCATGTTTTTCACATATATACTTTTATTTATATTTTTATACAAATTTTTTATATTGTTTTGATCTTTTATATAAATTGTTAAATTGTTTTATTGCAACTGCATTCTCATTGGTCACTGTTTATTTAAATTAAAATTAATGGCAATGGTATTTTGTATGTCTGAAGAACCGGCAATGTTAGCCGTGAAAGCGCTCACACAATAAACGTCTGTGTTTATGCTTTTACTTTGCTTTGGTTTGCTCTACCTGCATTTTTGGGCTATATTTCTAATTATTGTTGCTGTTGCTGTTTCTGTGGCGGAATTATCTGGTGGTGCATTTGTTCCTCTGGTAGGACTTTGTGTTTTTCTTAAATGTGAAGATATGTGCATGTGTGTGTGTGTGTGTGTGTGTGTGTGTGTGTGTGTGTGTGTGTGTGTGTGTGTGTGTGTGTGTGTGTGTGAAAATATTAGAGGGGAAAGGGTCAAAGATGGGCCAAACATAAGGACAGAGTCTTGCCAAACCAAAAAAATATGTAAACTGTATGTGCACATATGTAAACACACACACATTTTATATATATATATATATATATATATATATATATATATATATATATATATATATATATGTATGTATGTATGTACATATACATATACACACATACATATACATGCACAAATATCTGCATAACAAGTGTGAATGTCAAAGTAATATAATTAATATGCCTCAATTTGTGCTCAAAAACATATATTATTTTAAAAAGATTTTAGGCATTGAATCTGATGAGGATTGTAAATCAAGGTGGGACAAGACAGAACTTTTTGATGGCGACAAGTGTCAAAACTATTACACTAATGTTTCTGAACTTCCCACAGATGGGTGAGTTCAAAATTCACAAGAAATGGATTAAACAATGGAGGATATTAAAGAAATAAGAGTCCAGGGTGCTAGTGGGCCAAGAGGCTACTTCATAAAGATTAATTGGACTGAACTGGGTGTTCTTTGCAGGCTATATACTTGCTGAATTTATGAATGCTTAACTTACTTTACATAGCTGCAGTAGAAGACAATGTGTTGGTTAATTTGCTAGTGAATGATTTTGCTGAATGTAAAATTATCTTTTGCTTATCAAAAAATGTGATTTATTGCTCAAGCTGAGTCATAAGACAGATTCTGAACATCACAGCTGACAGCAGATTTGCATGTAACGAGCTGATAACTTGTCCGCTAACTGCGACTGTTTACGGATACTCTAAAAGAGAAAGAAACAGATTGTGTATTTAATGATGGCATTTTTTTCTCTAACAACATTAATGTATATGCTGAAATTAAAAAAGGGGAAAGATTTTAAATATTCACAGGTACAGGGTTGGTAGTACCTTGACAACTTTTTATTACATTTGATTGTTTGGAATACTTGTTGGCTTTTGATCTTAGACTGCCTGGTTCTAAACATGATTAACATTACTCAGCTGACTTATCGCACCATTTGCGCTGTCCAAGATTTGGCGCAGACGAAGGAGGGTCCAGCAAAGTGTGGTTGTTGTTATATAGCTATGATATGGCAAGAGAGCTTTCTTCACCTTTAAATCCATTTTTTGGATATATACTTGTTGTGGGGTGGGATTAGATATCTTAAATTTTAGGTGAAACAACTCACAGAGAATGGGCTCACAGTCTAGGACAGCAATATAAGCACTACTCAACAAAAAGAGTGAGGATGACAATATGCAATGTTAATGGAATTAATGCCTTGGCTAAGGCAAAGGCAATCCTTTCATGGTTAAACTGTGAGATAGTAGCAGTAGCATTCCTACAAGAAACTGAAGGGAGAGATTCACTACAGTTTTGTATACTCAGCAAAAGATGAGTAGCAGTATTAATCCAGCAGAAGATGTAAAATGGACAATGAAGGCATGTGGGCTCTAGTGGTTATTTTGACACAAGGTGGGGGAATAGTGTTAGTGAGCTATTATGGACCAATGAAGATTCTGCAAAATCATTGTAGGCTATGGTGGATCAATTCAGAGGGTTCAATACCAGGGATTTCATATAATTGTGTGTGTGTGTGTGTGTGGGGGGGGGGTATTTTGACAATGATATGGACCCTTGAATGGACAGAATTCCCAAAGGCGTTGAAGATACCCATGGGAAGCTTGAATAGTATGTATGACCTTGGTATCCTTAGATTTAGTGGAAAGATGGTGGATACTACTTCTGGATTCTTTGGATTTTACAAATTATGGCCTGGGAGAGGACTCAGTGCATAGAACTGACATGATTCTAATCTCTCAAAGGCTAGACTCTTGAGTTGCAGAGGTACAGTCTAACTGAACAATTTACTCTGATCATAATTAAATATTTGCTGATATGGATTTAGGGCAACCAGATAGGGTGATCTTTAGTTGGAAATGTGACTGCCTATAGTTGAAATCATTGGAGTGAGTTAAATTAATAATGGGAGATGTTTAATAATTTCTGGCCTGGTGGAAGGGTTCACAGACTAAGGTATAATAAGAGATGGATTCCATTTAAGAGGGCACTGCAAGATTTTTGCAGAATGCTTAATAAACCACATAAATTCTGAACTTCCCATAGATGGGATAACTGTGTAATGGGTACAAGACACGGAGTGCCCTCACTCCCCTATATTATTTGTAATGGCAATGGCAGCTTTTGGCAAATATTTAAAAAGAAAGCATGATGTGGAGGCCATTCTAACAGAAGAGAACAGTCCAGAAGCAATATACTATAATGAAATAAAGGTGTTAGAAGGGATATGCAAAAAAAAAAATCTCACTGTAAAGTCTCATAGCATCGGTTATGAAAGGATTACATACCTTGATGCGAAACTTGATAAGCATGCCCCATCAAGGGCTTTTAGAGCTGATTTTTTTAGGAAACAAACATACTCAAATAGTTTCCTTCATTTTGACAGCTCACACCCCTATAAGCAGAAAAAAGCTGCTGTGTTGGGGCAGTTTGTGAGGACTGCACATATGGTGACAGTGTTTGAAGCTCTCCTAAATGAATGTGATGTCTTGAACATGTTTAATGAGGTGATGCTGGAGGTCATTACTAAGAGAGAAAATGGTCACTTTAAACCTATTTTATCTGAAGCTGATGAAATTACTCTTGTGGATGTTAATGTCTCTTTGGATAATAATGACCAGTCCTACACATATGATGACTCAGGGGAGGAGGACCAATTTCCAAAATGCGTTTATTACACCATATAATACAATAAGTAAAAAATCTGCTTATATTATATACAAAAACTGGGTAGTTATTACTAATAATAAGGATATCAGGCATTGTGTGGGTGAGAAACCCAATATTGTTTATAAGAGACGTAGATGTTTGAAGAATATTCTTGAACATATCTATACCAAACCAAATGGTGGGTGTATGAAAAAATGTGGGTCTTGCAACTATTGCCCCTATATCATGGAAGGCTCAGTATTTAAAATCAATAATGTTATGGTAAAGTTGAAAACTAAATGTACATGCAATACTGAAAGGGTTATTTATTTTGCATTCTGCATGAGGTGCCCTTGTTTCTATATCGGAAAAACCGAGAGGAAACTAAGAAATGGTATTTATGAGCACCTTAAGGATATTCAAACAAAAAAGGATACTAATGCCCTAGCAAAACATTGCATGGAATTTAATGACCATTCCTTTAAATTTACAATTATTGAGGTTCTTAACTTAGATAAGAGAGGAGGTCCATGGACATTACTTTTAGAGAAGGAAGAAGCTTTATGGCAATTACTGGTTAATGCAACACAATGGCCAGGACTTAATGATTCTTTCTCTATCACATGTTTTTTAAGGCTGAAGGGTTTGGAAAGATAGGGTTGTAAGTTAGGTAATATGCTTACTCCCCTTAGTATACTGGCTTTTGCTAATAGGCCATGTGGTATGCTGTGTGATAACACTTATTTTCCTTTGAGCAAATAAATTTGTTTGGCATTTGTTGAGCTTTTATATTTATATACAGATTTATAATTGTATTTTATTATGTGCATTTTTATGTCAAGCTGTAGCTTTTAAAGTTAATTGACTTTTTTAACTTTATTACTTTGAAATCTTTATGTCCAGTTTTTGAGGGTAATGATTGGTCTTGCTCTGGGGGGTGTGGTTTTATCAAGGTTTTTTTTTAAAAAAGTGGTGTTTTTAAATGAAAGTTGTTATGAAGAAGTGTGTGGATTTATCAGAAATGAAAGTGCTTAACAATTTGTGGATTAAAATAAATGGACTTTTTAGCGGTTCTCCTTCTGGTGCCTTTTTGTACTTTTGAAGTTTGTTTCTTCTGCTTTATTCATGAGCCATGTCTTCTGGCACTCAGAATGGTGAATCTCCTGTTTTGTTTTCACAGACTATTAATCAATCCATACTGGAGTTAAACAGCCTCATGGAGAGGATATCACAGAGACTGGATAGGATTGAGCAGGTACAATCAGCTCAGGGTCCTATTGGAGTTTCCGTGATCAACCAGGAAGTTCACGCCCCCATGAATGATGAATGGAACTCTGTTCAACAGTTACTTCATGGACAAGAGTTGAATACAAGCTGGGAACACTCTACTAATGTGAATTCTTAGTTACAGCCTGGTTTGCAACATACCCAATCTAATTTTTCGTGGATTATTAATAGTCAACGGCGTTTTGAGCAGAATGAACCATTTATTTTTCATGAGTGGCTGAATTCAAATTTAAGCCTTACTTCTAATACAACTGTAAGTATGGCAAATTATTTTGATAGGCTACAAAGACTAGATTATTTATTATTGAAGATTAAGAAGCTGCAGCTTGACAATATATATTTTAAAGAGTGTCTTAGGTTGCAAATTGTACCAAAAGGGCTCCGAATTTGGCGGTTCCCCACTGGATTAGTTGCAAACTCTGCATTCCATAAAGATTTATTAGCTGTGTTTGACTGCCATGGATTTGAATACATGGAAATGGTGGTCAAGCATAATCAAAGCACTATTGACTGTTTAAGTAGGGAGGTTTTGGAACTTGATAAAAATATTGTGGATGATGTTGCACATGAAACTAACTTATATGACTACCATTGTATATTTAAGAGTATTGAGAACCAAATCAACAATATTAAAAACAGAAAGATGAGGAAAATTGATGGGGACAAGACTGAATATCACAATAATACAGCATACCTTGAACCCCCTAAGTCACAAAGCTGGGGTGGGAGTTTAAATAATAATAACAATATGAGAAATGTAAATATTGATGATGAAGTGATTTTTTATATGAAGAGTAAGAATTTCCAGTCCTGAGATGGTCAGAGTGGTTGAGGGAGAGGTACAACAGAGATGTTCCAGCACAAGGTGGTTATTAGGTGAACCGGGGTTGTGGAGGATATCACCACAATTCCAGAGGGAACACAAGGAGGAACCAGAGGGGCAATTTTAGAGGTCGGAGATAATTGTGCCCATTACCACCCTTGAACCAGTCTCAAATAACTATAACTCTGATCTACCAACTATTTATAAAAACTCAAAAGGGGACTTGAAAGTGTTTAATTTCTCCTCTATGCCTCTGGACATTCAAGACTGTGATTTACTTGCAAGGCGTATGATTTTTTGTACCTGAAAATTTTTTTGATATTGCTTCTAGTATTATTGACTTGAAACAGTTTGTAAGAAAGCTTAATTTAAATACAATATTTCAGAATGTTGAATATACATGCAACCCACTGCATATATCTAGCACCTTTAACCCCACCTACACACTCCTTCCTTCAATTGTTTGAGAAATTATGTGAAATTGATTATCGTAACCTTAAACAAGATAGGATGACTACAAACCTTTCGAAAGATGAGTATGATAGTCTTATGAAAATGAGGGTGAATAATAAGGTGAGAATTACCAAACCAGATAAAGGAGGGGGTGCTGTTGTTATGAATACAAGTTCTTATACTGAGAAAATGAGGATGATGCTAAATAGTAAATCTTACACTAGAGTGTCATTGAATGAGGTAAATAGAGCTTACAGGAAGGTAAAAAATGAATCAAATAACTTATTTATTGATGCTACCATCTTAATTGAAGAGTTTAATTATTTTAATGTAAGCCACCCCATAACACAGACTATTTTTGGTCTCCCAAAAATACATAAAAATTTGCATAACCCACCCATGAGACTAATAGTTGATGCTAGGGGTTCTATTGCCCAACCCCTATAAATATTTTCAGATATTAAGTTAAAAATGTTAGTATTGGGTGAGTCTAACTTGTGTAAATATTCATGGGATTTTTTGGGTAGGATGAATAGACTTGTATGCTCAGATTCAGGTATTTTTGTTACAATTGATGTAAAAGACCTTTATTCTGTCATGCCACATTCTCTACGTTTAGAATGGTTTTGTGAATATTTGACAGAAAAGGGGGAAACACAAAGTGCAATTAATGTGTATGAATACCTATTAGAAACAGTGTTAAGAAATAACTACATTTTATTTGAAAACGAGTATTATCTACGAACTGAGGGGGTGGCACTGGGTTCTGCGTGTGGTGGTCTGTATGCGAATATAGTGATGTTACAGCAGGAAAAGAAATATCTTTTTAATTCACCCTATTTTTTACACTGTAAATCCTATATTCACTTTCTGGATGATATTTTTATTTATTGGGATGGTCCAAAAATTCTATTGATGACTTTCTTGGTTATATTAACTCCTCAACTGAATTTTTGAAGTTTTCTCATAGCATTGGTTATGAAGAGATTGCATACCTTGATGTGAAATCTGTTAAGCATGCCCCATCAAGGGCTTTTAGAGGTGAAATTTTTAGGAAACAAACATACTCATATAGTTTCCTTCATTTTGATAGCTTACACCCCTATAAGCGAAAAAGGCTGTTGTGAAGGGGCAATTTGTGAGGGTTGCACGTATGGTGACAGTGTTTGAAACTTTCCTAAATGAATGTGATGTCTTAAAGAGCATGTTTATTAAAAGAGGTTACCCTAGTAATTTTATTAATGCGGTGATGCTAGAGGTCATTAATAAGCGAAAAGGGGTCACTTTAAACCTATTTTATCTGAAGCTGATGAAATTACTCTTGTGGATGTTAATGTCTCTTTGGATAATATAATGACCAGCCCTACATATATGATGGCTGAGGGGAGGAGGACCAATTTCCAAAATGCATTTATTACACCATATAATACAATAAGTAAAATAATTGCTGATATTATATACAAAAACTGGGTAGTTATTACTAATAATAAGGATATCAGACATTGTGTGGGTGAGAAATGCAATATTGTTTATAGGAGATGTAGATGTTTGAAGAATATTCTTGAACACATCTATACCGTACCAAATGGTGGGTGTATGAAAAAGTGTGGGTCTTGCAACTATTGACCATATATCTTGGAAGGTTCATTATTTAAAATCAATAATGTTATGGTAAAGTTGAAAACTAAATGTACATGCAATACTGAAATGGTTATTTATTGTGCATTCTGCATGAGGTGCCCTTGTTTCTATATCTGAAAAACCGAGAGGAACCTAAGAAATGGCATTTATGAGCACCATAGGAATATTCAAACAAAAAAGGATACTAATGCCTAGCAAGACATTGCATTGAATGTAATGACCATCCCTTTATATTTACGGTTATTGAGGTTCTTAACTTAGATAAGAGAAGGGGTCCATAGAGAAGGAAGAAGCTTTATGGCAATTTCGGGTTAATGCAACACAATGGCCTGACTTAATGATTCTTTCTCTGTCACATGTTTTAAAGGCCGAAGGCTTTGGAAAGTTAGGTTTGTAAGTTAGGTAATATGTTTACTACCCTTAGTATACTGGCTTTTACTAATAGGCCATGTGGTTTGCTGTGTGATAACACTTATTTTCCTTTGAGTAAATAATTTTTTTTGGCATTTGTTGAGCTTTTATATTTATATTTATATACAGATTTATATTTATATTTATATTTTATTATGCACATTTTTATGTCAAGCTGTAGCTTTTAAAGTTAATTGAAGTAATAACTTTATTACTTTGAAATCTTTATATCCAGTTTTTGAGGGTAATGATTGGTCTTGCACTGGGGGGGGGGGGGTTATCAAGTTTTTTAAAAAAGTGGTATTTTTAAATGAAAGTTGTTCTGAAGAAGTTTCTGAATTTATCAGAGACAAAAGCGCTTAACAATTTGTGGATTAAAATAAACTGACTTTTTAACGTTTCTCCTTCTGGTGCCTTTTTGTACTATAGTGGGCTATGTGCTCAGATTTTAGCAATAAAATGGAGATATAAAATAATTGCACTCCAAAGAATTCAGGAGAACCCCCCCCCCCCCATGACCCCTTCAGTAGTTTGACCATGTATGTACAAGCACTTTACTGACACATAAATGAATGATTTCCCCCAGCGACTCCTTCAGTAGTTTGGCCATTTATGCACAAGCACTTCACTGACACATTAATAAGTGATTTCCCCAAATAACCACTTCAGTAGTTTGTCAAAGTATGCACAAGCACTAAAATGACACTAAATAAAGTGTTTTCCCCAGCAGTCCCTTCAGTGGTTTGACCATGTATGCACAAAAACTGACACCAAAATGAATGATTTCTCCCAACGATCCCTTCAGTAGTTTGACCATGTATGCACAAGAACTAAAATACAATAAAACAAACATTTCTTGAAATGAAGTTAATAATCGTACTTCCTTCTAAAAAGTATGGCAGTAAATATTCCTTTTTTCCCTTACAGTCAGCTAATTAATTAGCTTAAATAGTTCAGGGTCCTTAATGCATTTTTTATGCAGATAAAGACCTTTTATGCTTATGTGTATTAAACGTAGAAATTCACAAAAGTGTAATATCCCCTTATCCTTGTAATAGCTCTTACCCTGATGCTTATGTCTTAATCATGTTACACTTTTCCCTTAGGGAGGTGTGATTACCAAAATGCCTTTGTATTTCTGTAGCCAGCCTGAATGGCCTTATTTACATAGGGATGTAGCACTGCTCTTTGTGGATTACCACTACGAATTTATGAAGGGCAGGACTTTGAATACTGCCTGAGATTTATTTTGATTTATATTTTATTTTTTTACTTCTGTTTTCACTGCTTGTAGGAAGAAAAGGAAAGTCTGCAGACAAAAAAAAATTTACTTTGATGTATAGTTTGTTGTTTTACCTCTAATTTTCACCGTTTTTTGTTAGAAAGGGATAAGTTTTAGATAGGCAAACTCCAGCCATCTCAAGGGCCTAGTCAACTATAAATTCACAAAGACTGCAGAGAAGACAATCCAGAAACAGTCCTGTGTTTGTGATTTATTGATTTGTATTGTTATAACAAGCTGCGACTGCAAAGGATAATAAAGGATGTAAAGGAAATCCAGGTTTTATGAGATTGTTTCAACTTGTATGGTAGGTCAGAGCAATGACTTTATTGTACTTAATTGAACATTTAGTTCTATATTGTCTGTGTGATGTTTTTTCATAGAACTTTATTTAAATCTCTTTGAATTCTGTGATAACTGATTTTGATAGTCCTTTTCTTTTGAATTCTTTCTTTGTTTGCAGCTGAAAATGTATTCCTTAAATGAGTATGTCACTTGAATGTAAGCCTTCAGTATAATGAGACTCAGTCAAATGAGTTTTCAGTATTTTGAAAATTAGGTATTGTGGTCGCAGTCCAATGAAATTCAGTATTTTGAGTTTTCAGTCATGTGAAGTAGACCCTGCACAACAAATAAGCAGAGGTAGGGCATCTAGGTTCAAGGATATTATTATTCTGCTGTACTTGGCCCTCATCAGACCAATCAGTGAGTACAATGACCCCTTTGCTAGGCACCTGAGCAGGCATATGCAAGAACTGGAGTGTACACAGAGGTTCCTCACAAAAAGAATACAAGGTGTAAATAACATGTCCTCTGTGGACTGCCTCAAATCCCTATCCCTGTACTCAGGTTTCTACAAGATAAAGAAATGCGATCTATGCTAGGTTTACATCTATGTTAGGTTTACAAAGCATCCTCTGATTCCACTCTGATGGGCCTAATATACATGTGCAAAACAAATAGCATCAGGATTACCCAAATTAGGGAGCTATACCTTGTCTATGACATATATATAACATGTAGGGACAGGTATGTGTCTCAGAGACTATTCCTTCTGTGGAACAGTCTTCCCATCCCTATGAAGCAAAGTTCTTCCCTACTCCAATTCAGTCGTATCTTGGACCAGGGGACGGGGACTCAGAAATTTATCTCTGGTCTGGCATTTATGTTTGTAGTAGACAGAGTAGGCCTGTAAATGACTGATCAGTCATGCCCAAGTGTACAGATACCGCTTAAGATAACCCTGGGGTGTCAAGACTTGTCCGACACATTTTGGAAACATGATTAGGCTTAAAAAGTCCATCTGTGGTCAGAAGGGGTCAGAAGCCTGGGAACTGGCTACAAAACTATGGAAGGAGCCATCTGCTGGTATGATGTTCAGTACATAAGGACTTTTCTGCTCAGTTATTGTAAATGAGATAATGATTTCTTAGAAGGAATCCCAGAAAAAAAATATTTACGGGATGAAGGACGGAGGGCACACATGCCATGCATCTTGTGTGTATCACTTGTACACAGTGAAAAGGCCAGGGTGTGACAGGATCTTTGACGTGATATAGACATGTTAGATGTAAAGTAGAGGAAGACTGTTGGAAAAGCAGAGGAAGAACATTAAGTTCAAGCAGAGAAGTCTGTATAGATTCAAAAGGGGTTTACCATACCTGTCACAAAACAGAGAAGAACAAAAAATGTTTTGATGTAGACTTAGACATGTCCTTCATGACAATTAATTTATGTGAATATTGCGTTCATGTATATGTGTACATTTGTGTGTTGTGTCACTGTGTGAATGCATATTGTATAAATAATATACTAATGTTCCTTCATTTATGATGGAGAATTACTTTTTTAGAACAGTAAAGAGATACAAGAAAAGACATGTCGCAAAGCTGCAGAAGATACATATTAGAAAAAAAGTAAAGTACTTCAAAGAGAAGTTTGAATAATCTACTAACAGGAAAAGTGGTAACAACTGGAAAGGGAAGACCTTACAGCTGAACTTCCTTTGAATTTAACATACCTGTTATAGAACCAAAGCTGTAGATGATGAAAAAAAATATATAAAAACATATTTGCACAAAACAACAAAAAGAAGTACAGCGTCTAATTATAGGATGAAAAAAAATATATAAAAACATATTTGTTTACTGTCTTTTGTTTGCTGGGAAAGTCCAGCTGGAAATTAAACATTTTAAGCATTACTTTCCAGGTAGCATTGAGACAAATTAAGATATTTATCATGTAGTTACATGTTAACATATAACAGCTGGAGATACATGAGCAATAATAATGCGTATACAGTCAGTATATACATATTTACATTAATGAGGTAGGATGTCACTAGTGCAGGAACATTAAAATAGAGGAGGAAGAGGAGGAGGAAGGGTATAAGAAGAAATAATCAAGAAAAAACATACGTAGAAGAAGTTCTGATAGTGGAGAGGTTGCGAGAACAGTAGACAGGTAAGATGATGGGGGTAAATGGGGGATTAGTAGGAGAGAATTATGGTTATAAGTTAGTTGCAGGCATGGTAGTTGGGATGAAAGAGGCAGGGATAAGAAAGGTGAAAGAGTCAGAATGACTGGTGAGAGACTGCCAAAGGAAGGGAAATAGAAAGAAATGTGGTTATAGTCAGGAAGGGAGTATTAACATAGCTATGAGGAAGTTAGGTGTTGTTTTAGGTTGTGTTTGAAATGTGTGGTAATGTTGTCTTGTTTTAGGGTCAGTGAGGCATACATAGGTTGAGTAAAGTGAGTCGTCTTCACAGTTATGAGACTTGGTCCTTGTTTGGAGACATTTGTTCTGTGAGTGGAGACTCCTATGAGGGAGGTAGTGTTTTAGAATGTTTTGCAATGATGAGCAAGTTTTGGGTTTATGTTTTATTTTGTGGGCACTAAGCAACTGGGGGTAGACATGTTAATTTGGTAGGAGACATTTTGTGGAGCAGCATTTGGTTTCGTGCAGAGCATATGAAAGTGGCATCATCTGTGTATTGTACTATGGAGGCTTTGGTAGCTTTGTGAAGATTATTAGTGAATATGTTGAATAGTAAATGGCCTAGAATAGATCCCTGAGGTGTGCCAAAAGAAGCAGACAGAAAGTGGAGGTGGCTTTAATTTCCATTTTATAGCCAGGAGCCTGTTGCTGAGAAACCTGTGGAACCAGCTAAGGGATAACTGGGACAGTCCTAAGGAGAATAGCTGATGGACAAGGCATTGGTATGAAACTGTGTCAAATGCTTTTGACATATCTAAGAAGAGGGGGGATACTAAGGTGTTTGTGTTTATTTCAGTTTATGATTTTAGCAAAAATTATCAGAGCAGTAGTGGTGTTATGGTGAGATTGGAAACCATGTTAAGTGTTGGAGAGGAGACTGTTGTGAAGATGGGAAAGAAGTTAGGAATAAATGCAATTTTCTAATATTTTGGAGATTAAAGGTACAATGGCTATAGGTCAGTAAGGGACACTAGAAGTTATTTTTGATTCTAGTTCTGAAAATCAGCCAAAAAACAGACCACTAACTACTGGCTAAGAAGAGAAGAGACATTAAGCTTGGTACAGTTTTGGGCACATCATGATTAGGATAATCTTCCCTTATACTGAGTAAAAAGACATGTCTGTAAGCTTTTGCAGGGCTGGGTGTTTTATTTATTCTGCTGCAGTCTTGGGAGAGGGGTGTAGTCCATGACTATACTGAGTAAAAAGTCCAGTCTGTAAGCTTTTGTAGGGAAGGATGTAAGGAACATCTAAGATACGTAATGTACACACACAAACACACACACACACACACACACACACACACACACACACACACACACACACACACACACACACACACATGCGTGTGTGTGTGTGTGTGTGTGTGTGTGTGTATAATGTACATGTGTAATATGGCATTGCCCATAGGGATCTACCTTCTGTATGAAGCATTGTGAATGTATTTGGAAAAAAATACTTTGATTTCTGTTTGCCTGTGGTATAATGTGTTTTGTGAAGAACAGAACACTGTATTGTACTCAGAAACTGTGGAGTCAAGCTGTACAGTTTCTGCATATATGCAAGTATGATAAAATGTACCCCCAAAATTAAAATAAAGAATGAAATCCTTGACAATTAGAGCAGAACAACACTTCTGATGACTGGAAATAAAATTAAAAATAAATATTCGGATCATATCAAGATTTGTTTATTTAAAACAAAGTTTAACAAGCTTCAGTAGTATACCTCATAGAATATTACATATATTACAGTACAAACATTTAAAATGATCAGAACTTTATACAATTTGTCTAACAAACAAAACTGTCCTCATATCACAACAATGAGTACTGAAATAACCAAGGCTTGGGAAGGTGAAAAGGATACTTGGTGACAGTCAAAAAGCAACATTAAAAATGATTTAATAAAATAACATCAAAAAAGAAAGAAAGAAAGAACAAGAACATTTTCAGAGTTTATAGAACTGTGCAAAGAGATGAGAAAAATCATAATTATGTGGCACTGTATGGATGTCTCAAAACTTTGGCACAGTTTTTCGAAACCACCCTTAAAAGCTCATTGAATGTCAAATTATGCATAGTTAAAATGAATTGTACAAAGGAAGCAACTTTATTTTCTGAAATATATTTCACTGATGTATTATCTTTGCAGTCATTTTAAAGAGTTCCTTTAAACAATATTACTTAAAGAAATGCATTGTCATTAACGAATATATATTTGGAGCCAAAATTCTACAGTACTACTACTATTTAAAATTTTAAGATGATTAACAATGAACGAAAAAAAAAAAAGTATTATCTTGTGCAAATTCCAGTCAAATCTGAATTATAAAGATAACTCACTCACAAGTTTAATTAAGTAGCTGTCATTATATAAATATGAAACAGCAATGCAACAAGTACAGTTAATATCAGATAAGAAGTACTATTCCTCACATTCCATTTATTGACTACACCTTCAATAAAGTTAAATGCAGTATCTTACAAAATAGCATGATAGCGCAGATCCATTGATGAGGATCTAAAATGAAACAGCAGAACATGATGTTATTTTTGCAGAATTGAAGATTGCTAATTATGTCATGCATTTTTAAATAGAGAAAGAGTTTGTACAAAACCATTGTAACAAAGAGTCTACATGAAGTACATCGACCAGATATGCAAAATATCATTACAGTAACCCCATTCATTTCTGTATGTGATGTGCTACATTTGCAATCATCTGCATAGTTTTTGGTTGTGCCATATTCTTCCATAACAGTTGTGCAGTTGTGAACTGTGTTATAGCTCATTAAAAATCGTCTTATAAAACTTCAGTAGGGCGATATAATATATGTTACTATTTCATAGAGCTGGAATATCTAATATGGTAAACACACAAGTACACACACACACACACACACACACACACACACACACACACACACACACACACACACACACGCACACACACACGCGCGTACATGCATGTGCTCAGAAACACATGCAGACACACACACACACACACACACACACACACACACACACACACACACACACACACACACACACACGCACAAACACCTACACACCCACACACATACACACAATGAAAATTACAAATTTTTTTCTGAACTTGTGAGATAAATTTTGCCTATCTGAATGTTGTCTTTGTAATTCTCTTAAACTGATTGTTTAGGATAACTCAGCTACATTGAAAGTTACATGATCATCACAACATTAACAATCATTGATGCATTGCTTACAAATAACTTTTAGCAGTCTGTGAGTGCACTGGTCTAAGAAAGGGTGTTGTCATAATTAGCAAGGCTAATGACACACTTTTAGTAGAATACTAGACAACATGCTAGCTGTCAGGCACAAGTGTATCATACCCTTGATGTATGTTATATTAAAATGATGTATCACAGAATGGCTAATGTGCTGTGTGGAGTAAGTTTATACTAGACACATACTGCAACAAGGCTCTAAGAAAAGGATCACTGGACTACCCATTTACCCAGGCAGCAAATGCTAAATAAATAAACAATATAATAAAAAAGCAGGATATACAAAAAGAGGCATTGTAGTTTTTGCTTTAGCAACTTAGCTTGTCATAGCAGGCAAATTCTGTTTTCATCACTGATATTATGAAAACATGATATTTGTAAAGGTATCTTCCAAGCAGTATTCAAGTAAAAATAATATGTTGAACCAGTATCATGGCATATAGGGACTATGGCTCAAGCCCCCTGGTTCCAATTAGTGGCTCAAGCAATTGAGATGGTGGTAGGGAATGATGGGCACACCCATCCTGGGTGAGTAGAAAAATGTATGTCCACTTAGGGCAGACTACTGTAATTCAATTTCCCTGGCAGAGAGTTGGGAAAGCAATCACGAGGTCCAAACTGAGGGTGGGTGGGGTGCCATGCTTATCCACTTGCATAAGTAAGAGGTGATTCAGTGCTGACAACTATTGCAAAGATGTAGGGAAAAACAAAATAAGACACTTCCTGGGAACAGTGTGATACTGCCTCAAGGTTTTTATTCTCCTCACCGGCCCTGGATGTGGATCAGATTTAGCCTGAGAGAGGCTAAGATCAGTTAAGATATTGCTTTGTCCTCTACTGCTCTTTGTATTAGTTTTACTTCTCGATCATAACATAATTTTATTGTTAATATGCTTTGCTGATGTTATTAATTGTTGCTGATGTTGGGTTGATTTATTGTTTTATTGTATTAATAAATGTTTTCCTTCCCTTAATCAGATAAGTGCTGATAAATCTGTGACATCTATCTAAACCACAGTTTAACAGATAGGACCAGGCATTGATTTCTCATCAAACATATCTGGGATAATGTCAAAGGATAAACTTTTAAGTAAAAACAGGAAGAGGAAGTAAAATGAACCCCCAACTCATATGAAAAGTACCTAAAATATAAAATGTACTAGTATCCTCTTTTCAAGTATATTTCTTTTGAAAAGATGATAGCTGTAAGAATCAGTTTCAGAAATGACTTTTGTAAGCTACTCATAATTTGCAAAGAAATTAAACTTATGATATATTATTATATATTCAGTGTACTGTTTACATGAAATGCAATAATAGTACTAAAATGATAAGACAAAGAGTTTGATAGGTTAGTTAAATCACGTTAATGATAAAAGTGAACACAGTCAAGGTACTTTTTATATAATACAGCAGTCAAATACAGTAAACACAAAGAGAAATTTACCCTTAAAATAAAATCTATGTTACAATTTCCACTGGGTGCATGTATATACAAAAATAACCTTAATAATTATAAGATGCTGTTTCCATATTCCAAGTTCAAGTAAGCTGCCAATGACCCTTTGAGATTGTTAACATTATATACCAAAAGCTTTCAAATCAAGGATTCTGCACAGAGAAGAAAAGTTCAAAATATACATATAGTGCAAAAATATATAGTCAGTAAATTCCACAGGTAGCGTTCTACCATTTTATACACACCTTCAACAAATTCATGCAACACATTTCACGCAGCAGCATTTTCCCATTTTGGCTTATCACAGTTAAACATGGGTAAACTGAAGGTCATGGTTATCTTATCTAAAGCAAACGCATGCTGTCTTTGTCCATGTAACAATATTAGAAAAAAAAACAAAGCACTTCAATGATTGTATTAATGTGCCACTTAAATGACAATGAAAGCATTGCTGCATATTTGAATAGAAGTAAATTTTGGAAAGTAATATAAAATATGTTTTAAATTCAATGGCTTTATAAAAAGTATGAGGATACCAGTGTCAATCAAAACCTTACTGCTGAAAACATAGCAAATATGTTGGAGGATATTATAGGATTATACTTTAAACATATGGTCATAAAATGTGGACAGTAGCCCCCTTGTACCGTTGACAAAATGGATATCTGCTGTCCACCAATGAAAAACAATGAAAATAATACCAATTCATTACTGTACAGCTCTGAATGCAGATTCCCATTTATATATTACAGTTGACATTTGCTGGTATTAACTACAGAGTGACTCCACAAACCAGAGTACACAAATTCTAAATGTTGTGCACATTCTAAACAGCTAATAAGTGCTAAAACATCTATTATATAAGCATATATTTTGAAGCTGATTTGATCTGTTCATGCAAGTGTCTTCTCAGGCAGGATTCAAAATGTCTTATCAAAAAATGTTATTCAAAAATATATATAGAACAAGTATTTATGACAGTACATGTTCATCAGGAGTTCCACCAATGGACTCTAATTTCAGAACAGAAAGGCAGTAGCAGTAAAGCTACTTTTAAACTATGACCAAATGCAATAATAAGCAATATCAACAACCGTATAATGTACATACAGAACTCATCCAGTATGCACCAGAGATAGAGATCATCTCTGCAACATTTAAAAAAAATCTTATTAAGAGTGAATGTGGGATTTCATTATAGTCTATTTTATGAAGGAAAGACAAACATGAAATCCAAGTATACACTTTGACATCGTACTGTAAAGCTTACATTTGCATGTACAGAGATAACATGTAGGTATTTTGAGACTTACAGTAATTGAAAAAAAAACATCCTTTGTAATTCTTGTATTTGCAGAGACAAAATGTTTATGAAAGTTCAGATTATACTAATACCGAACAATTATTGGTAAGGGAGCTCTTTTTATACATGAAACAGCTATGCAAAATTAAAGTTGATACATGCCATAACCATAGGAAAGTAGGCAATGAAATAATTAGGAAATGGCTACAACACTCCATGAGTACAAACAGGGCTGAAATACTCATATGATTAAAAAAAAAATGAGTGCACCGGAAGTATAGAAATCATAAAAACAAAGAGATGGATGTAAGCAGTAACAATGTAGCTGCTGATAGCATTAATAATGGTATACTGACATTGAAAACATCTTCTTAAGAACTCTGCTGAAAAGGTAAGGCCTACCTACATCTATATCTCTCTATATCTGTATTGGAAAACATATGCAGCTAGTATTCCTTTATGGGATACACAGATCAGGCAAGAGTTGTAAACATCTCCATAGCTATGCTATCCTATAGGAGTAACAACAAATCAAGATCGGCACTGTTAAAAACTGCTAATGCCTTGTTACTTCGTCAGGAATAGCACTTTAGAAGTACTAATTTTTATCATCCAGAGGATGAAGCATTTAACTGATAAATTGCTAATAGCTGTTATTTACTTCAGTACTATGTACAAGTAACTGTTAGAGCAAATTCACTGAAAAAAAAGACATAGAAAAAGAGACTTACTGCCCTACGGATAGTAAAATATAAAAAGTTTACTGGTATACTTTGTCAGAGAGATAAGGGGTTGGATTTGACTCCTAAAGGGATGTAAGTACATTGTTGCCTTCAGTAGGTCAGGACACTAATTGTGAGTGTGTGTGTGTGTGTGTGTGTGTGTGTGTGTGTGTGTGTGTGTGTGTGTGTGTGTGTGTGTGTGTGTGTGTGTGTGTGTGTGTGTGTGTGTGTCTGTATAAGTGTGTGTGTGTGTGTGTGTGTGTGTGTGTGTGTGTGTGTGTGTGTGTGTGCATGGCATGTTTGTGTGTGTGTGTTTGTGTGTGTGTGTGCATGTGTGCGCGTGTTCGTGTGTGGGGGTGTGTGGGGCTGTGTGGGGGGGTGTCTGTAGAAATCACTTTGGGACGTTATCTTACAAGACAAGTAGGAATCAATGTTGTGCTGCTGCTGCTAGGTCTGTATGCATCACCAGTTGAAGGTTACTACTCAAATAATTGGGATATAAATTGTTTATTTATTTACTCCATCTCCCTGTCCTCCCTGTTTCATTCTTTCCAGCCATCTCAGTGCCTCCTTCCATTACCATGTCTACAAGCTCCTTCTTCTTCCCATGGACTTCTACAAGTGAGCTTGAGTCATATTGAATCTTAAGGGTGTTCTTTGTGTTGGTGCCAACAATTGTTTCTGATGCTGAGGGGGGTATTAATGATCTGCCTTTATTTTCCCATACTCTACCCCTGCATTCATTGAAACCATCCATAGGTCATCCCCCCCATACAGAGCACACTTCTCCTCACGGAGCCTGTTTGATGAACTCTCCCCCTGGCCCTCAGATGAGCACACCCTTCTGTCCCTGCTAGCACATGATATGCCCAAGCTGCTAAACAAACCTAGGTTGCATGTGACATAATTGGGAATTTATCCCCTCTAAACCATGGCACTGGCTACTTTGGGAAATTAATTATATGAACATCATAGAACAGTGATAAATGATAACTTAATAAAGAGGTAGAAAGTGCAGCAAACATACTGAGAATACTCAAGTGTGTTACATATGTGAATGAAACAATGCAAGTAAAAACCTGCACCATTTAAATACCCCAAAGCATTCAGTCTAGTAGCAGGGATACATGATTTGTAGTATTTGGATCTAGTACTGAACATTCATAAATAATAGAAGCTAAGTGCCATCTTTTATTCTCCATTAATTTTCTGTGTTTTACTTTTAGGTAATGGTAACCAGTAGTAGTGTAACAGATTTATGTCAATATTATAAGAGATGAAAGGCAGATAACTAGAGAATAATAAACATAACAAACCACTTTCTGCTTATTAGCAGACTAAAAAATTATACATGGAATGAAATCAAAGAAAACAATTCAGAAAAATAGACAATAATGCATAAATTAGGAAAATGGCACCATTCAGAAATATGTCCATGTCATGAAATCATCACATGGTACATATTACATTTCATAAATGTTATTTAAGTTCAACTGGGTGCTGTATATATAAGCACACACACACACACACACACACACACACACACACACACACACACACACACACACACACACACACACACACACACACACACACACACACCTAGTATTACTCACGTAGATTCTCACATCAATTCAAAGTCTAATAAAAACAGAAACCATTTTTTGCTTTATTTAAAATAATACACATACCTCTCAACCTCTTATTAGAAGAAATATGGACAAAGCCAAAAATAATAGAAGGTCAAAGGGTCCAAAATAGGAACAAATTTTAAGTATTGCTCTTATAAACTTGGAAAGTTGCCTGAATAAAATTTGTTGTGTTAGCATGCATTTTCTGAAGAAAATGAAGTCTGATACTCAAATGTTTGTCATAACTTATTGACTTCAGTCCTCAATGATTTGCCAGAAAACCACAAATTTTATGAGGAACAGAACAAAAATATGAGTCAGAAATCTGGACAGTTGAGAAGTATGATATTAATGGATCGTCCTTCAATTGCTTACACCATAAACTTTTACTTAGTATATTAAATATGCTCTTACTATGGTTATTATAAAGGTTTCATTCATTCATTCATTCATACCTACATATATATATATATATATATATATATATATATATATATATATATATACACACACACACACACACACACACACACACACACACACACACACACACACACACACACACACACACACACACACACACACACACACACACACACACATACATACATATACACACACACACAGATGCACACACACACACATGCGCACACACATACACACACACACACACACACACACACACACACACACACACATGCACTCACATGTATGTCTGTATGAATGCACGTATATATACTTTCCCCTAGTTAAACATGATATGAAACAAGATCAGGTATTTGATTCACAAATGCAAATGAAATAAAACACATTTCTGAAGGTCAGATGATTATCCATGGTTGTACTGTCGAAGACTTGACATGGGCCGATAACAGTCTGAAGGGTTGCATTTTCCATTTAGTCCTGGAGGACCATGAGGGCCTGCAGGTCCTGTCACACTTGTTCCTGTTGGAAGTAAATTAAAAGATGATTTGATGCTTCCTCATGATGCAAACTAAAGTTTAGAACTCTTTTAATTAATTATAGAAAAAATAATACATGGGCTAAACTGTTGCTTCTTGTTACCTGGTGGCCCAGATGGTCCTGGAGCTCCTGGGAGTCCAATTCCAAGTTCACCCCTTTCACCTTTCTGCCCTCTATAACCTGAAAAGGTAAAACATAAAGTCATAACTCTGAGGCATTTATTGCAACCAGTTTTTGATGAGATTTTGAGGACACACAAAAAGTGCACTTTAGCAGAATGATAAAATGAAGGGTGCGCACTCTTTCAGAAGTGAATAACGGTACCTTGGATTTTTTGCAAATTTGCCACACAAAACCATCACATTTTAAATATGATTACCAGTGATTCTGCTACTGTCACCTAACTACAGGAAAAACACTGATAAAAAAGAGGAAACCAAAAACTCCACAGCTCCATATCAAAACCACACAATCTATATTTCCTGGAGCCTGCAAATCTAATTAAGTAGTCTAAGTGTTTCTGGCCTCACAGACCTACACTTAAATACTTTTTTTACAGGTATAAAACATTCCAGCAATAGATGGAGATTGTCTGTAGAGGCCCAGTCAGTACTTTACCATTTAAAGCATTTTAAAACTTCTGGTTTTGCTCCTATTCCATTGGTTGATAACTGAGTTTCTCTCTTGCTCACCGTATCTGTTTAAAGCATTTAAAACCCCTTCTGGTTTTGCTCCCATTCAATTGGTTGATAACCGAGTTTCTCTCTTGCTCACCGTATCAGGTTTAAAGCATTTAAAACCCCTTCTGGTTTTGCTCCCATTCCATTGGTTGATAACCGAGTTTCTCTCTTTCTCACCGTATCAGTTTAAAGCATTTAAAACCTCTTCTGGTTTTGCTCCCATTCCATTGGTTGACAATTGAGCTTTTCTCGTACTCATGCTATCAGCCCACAGGAGAGCACTCTATGAACCATTCATTCCTTCTTATAACGGGAGCAGAGTTCTGAGAGTACATAATCATTTATATCAGGGAATTTGGAGTGTTTACATTTAAGACTGTGGCTGTTCTGATTTCACACTTCCACTACACCCAAGGGCTGGCATATAGGTGTATGTGTGAGGCATATCTCTTGCTTTTTTGAGAATTTTCATTTCAACAATCCAGCATCTTTAAAGACTAAGAGCCTCTGGTGATCTTCATACTCTAGTGGGGGATTATGCATTATGTTTACCCTTTGAGCATGTACTCCTGACTCCCTTCCCAGGCAATGATTAGCTGGCCATACCTCATCTTTCTTCTCTCCTTTCTGGCCAGTTCCTACAAGGCTGAGCTGCTATTCAAACTCTGTCCATCTAGGTCATAGACAAGGATTTATTCATGTAAGTCAACAGATCTGGCCCAAATGTTTTGAAATACAGTTTCATCCTTTGTAGCCATTTCTTTTTATAAACAGTTTAATATTTTATTTCACAAATGATGTAACACTGGTGATCTGAATGGAATATTTCATATAGCTTTCCATCTGCCCAATAGTTCATTTATTTTATGAGGGTAAAACATACTCAAGACTGTAATGACATATCCCAGGGCATTATTTATCAGTCAAAGGTTTATAGGTTCTGAGTTTCATTAGCACATACAGCTCTTTAAGAAGCATGAATGAGTTTATCATCTCACCCTCTTGGAAATATTCACTTGTTTCACCTATTCTGAAACCCAATAAATAATCTACTCTCTGTTCTTCATACAGGCTTATCTCACTTTTAAATATAGATTACAAAATTTTAATGACTGTATTAGCAAATAGATTTAATTCCATCATTCCCAACTTGATAGAAAATGACCAAACTGGATTTATTAAAAATAGCAAAGTGCAAGATAATATAATAAGATTTTTCTCTTTAATAGACATAGCAAATAAGAAAAAAATGAACTGACCATAATGAGTCTTGATGTAGATAAAGCATTTGATTCTCTTGACTGGTCCTACCTATTTATAACTTTATAACATTATAAATTCCCCTCTGATTTCTTAAATCTACTTAAAAAACTCTATGAAAACTAGAGTGATTAAGTATCATTTTTCTGCATTTTCTTGCTGCCTTTAGCTAATTCTGTCTAAAATGCAGATTTTTTAGTGTTTCTGTGATTTAAAAAGCTTGTTTCAGCTACATATTGTACTTATTTTACTGCCTGCACTTTAACAAAGTTGTTTTTGTGTTTAAATTACCTGTTTAACTGTTGTAGGTTACACACTCAAGTGTGATAGCCATTTCTGTGCATTTAAAGTGTTTTTTTATTGTATCTACTTTATTTTCTGAAAAAAAAAAAATACTTGTTTTCCCACCTTTCTAAGCCAGTATAGTCCAGTTTTCGGGTTAGTGCTGAATTCAGGGCTGTGTTACAAATTTTTGTGTTTGCCCATACCTTACTTGTATAGAAGGATGTTTCTCTGTTCACCTGTGAGAGGGGAGCTTTGAGCAGCCTATCTGTCCCTGGAGGAGTGGATTAAGCCCAGAAATTAGTAGTTTTGGGCTAATTTCTATCTCTTTCATTTCCCTGTTATAAAACCCACATTTGCAAGGTTTTTGTGCTTGTATACAGCTCAGCAAGCACCTGCCTGGTGCCCTGCAGAGTTCTACAGTAGCAGAGATACAAAAGAGAGACTTTGGAGTGACTCACTCCTCGAAAGGCAGGAGACCTGTCTGGTGGACCCCAGCCATAAATAGGCTATACAACAGAAGGAGGAAGCTACTACATGATAGAGCAAAATCCCTAAAAGGGAAGGCATCTCTGATTAGTACTAGCAAGAAACTATGATCCCTCATAAAATCATCTAAGGCCAGTTTCAAAAGAAAAATCGCATAAGACGCTAAAGAAAATCACAAGGCCTTCTTTAGTTATGTCAGGAACCTGGGTAGCAACTCCCAGATCTGCTCTGAGTTAGCTCAAAATGACAAAAAATACACTGAACCCACAGACATTGCCAACACCCTGGCAGACAGGTTCATTGCAAACTTCTCCCCCGCTTCACCCCCAAAAGATCAAATGTCTATCCCAACAGAGTGTAGCCTCCCTGACATCACAGATACACAGGTGAGAGCTGCCCTCTCCAAAGCAAAAAACACAGCATCAGTGGGACCTGACGGTGTCCCGGACTGCGTCTTACACGAGCTCCAAGAAGAACTGAACCCTCACATAAAGTCACTGTTCAATCTCAGCCTCACTACAGGATATGTACCCAAAGAAAGGCGTACAGCAACAGTGGTACCACTCCACAGAGGTGGTGCCACAACAGACCCCGGAAACTTTCGCCCTATAAGCCTGACTAGCCTGGTCTGCAAAGCTATGGAGTGTATCTTCATGGAACTCATAAACAAAGACATTGGGAACCTCCAAACACTGGATCCTACCCAATTCGGCTTTGTTAAAGGCAGATCTTGCCTCTTAAACCTGGTCGACTTCTTTGAAACAGTCACCAAGGCCATAGATGAAGGGAAGGTAGTCCACACAGCCTACCTGGACCTTGCAAAAGCCTTCAACACAATACCCTACTCGGGCATCATAAATAAGCTCACCAGCTTAAATATCAACCCCTATGTCACAAGATGGGTTGCAAACTGGTTCAGGGATAGAACCCACATGGTCAGAATTGTAGGTGCCATGTCAGACTCTAAACCAGTTACAAGTAGAGTCCCACAAGGTTCAGTCCTGGGACCTCAGTCCTGTAACCTCTCTTGTTCGGTATATATTTCTCTGAGGTACAGGCTAACACGGGAGGACTATGGCTGACCAAGTTCGCAGATGACTGCAAACTGGATGCCATAATCAACTCACCGGCTGACACAAGCATCCCCCAAAAGGGTCTCACAGAGACAGATAACTGGTGCCAGAGCCATGGCCTAAAGCTAAATGCCAAAAAGTGCTTAGTCATCCCCTTTGGGAAAAACAAAGTGCCCACAAATTACCACATAGGTGGAAATCCATTAAGTACGGAAGATGCAATTAGGGATTTGGGGACCCAAGTAGATAGCAATCTATCCTTTGACAATTACGTTGCCAAAGTGGTTAGAAAAACCTGCTATATAGTCCAACTTATCACGAAAGGGTTCACATCTAGATCAAGAGAGGTCTTTGTGCCCCTCTACTCATCGCTTATCAGGCCCATAATTGAATACAATGCCCCATTTGCGATGTACCTTACCCGACACCTGCAGCAACTGGAAAGACCCCAAAAGTACCTCACCAAGAGGATCAAGGGACTCAAACAGATGCCCTACACAGTTAGGCTAAAGAAACTCCAGCTTTACCCAGTTGCTTACCACCTACTCAGAGGCGATCTGTGCCTGACGTATAAAGCCATGTCCAACCCAGAATTAATGGACATGCTCCACCTCAGGAAATCCAAATCCCTTAGAGCTACACGCTCCAGGGACTTAAACCTCAACACAGAAATAAATAGGACATGCTGGAGGGACAGATTCATATCCCAGAGGCTCCCCTCACTCTGGAACAAAATCCCAATCCATGTTAGGCAGAGCCCCTCAATGACCCTCTTCAGGAGAAATCTTGACGAATGGATGGGTGATCGTAGGTTTACCCCTGGGATCTCTTCTGTGTCCCTACTAGACAGAGGCACAGTAAACTAACCTTAGAAGGGCTATCTTATGTGACCTACTACTATACAGAGGCACAGTCAAATAATCTAAAAGGGTGTCAAAAGCCAAACACACTCTGGCTAGGCTTATAAATGCCCTAGGGCAGATAGCCCAGTATCAACCTATGAACCTATGAACCTAAGTATAATTTTTCTGCATTTTCTTGCTGCCTTTAGCTAATTCCGCCTAAAATGCTGATTTTTTTAGAGTTTCTGTGATTTAAAAAGCTTGTTGCAGCTTCATATTCTACAAAAGGGCTACATAATATTCTAGAAAAGAGCCTCACAGAAACAGATACCTTGTGCCAGAGCCATGGGCTCAAGCTTAATGCCAAGAAATGTATAGTTATCCCCTTTCAAAAAAAACATGTACCCATGAATTACCACATAGGTTGCAGTACACTAAACATCGAAAGTGTAGTGAGAGACTTAGGGACACAGTTGGACAGTGGTCTCATCTTCGATAACCACATCGTCACAACAGTCAGGAAATCCTTCTATGTGGCACACCTCATCACTAAGGGCTTATCATCCAGAAAAAGGAGGTTATTGTCCCACTGTACTCATCCCTCATTAGACCCATTATAGAGTATAATGCCCCATTTGGTATGTACCTCACAAGACATCTGCAACAGCTGGAAAGGCCACAGAAATACCTCACTAAAAGAATCACAGGCCTAAAGCAGATGCCATATGCTGACCATCTAAAAGAACTCCAGCCATACTCTGTGGCATATCGTCTGCTCAGAGGCAATCTCTGCTTAACATAAAAGGCCATGTCAAACCCTGAGCTGTTGGACATGCTCCACTTAAAGAAATCCCAATCCCTCAGAGCCACACGCTCCAGAGATCTAAACCTTGTCATCACAATGAACAAAACATGCTGGAGGGATAGGTTCCTGACCCAGAGACTCCCAATATTCTGCAATAGACTGCCCATACATGTCAAGCAGAGCGCCTCCTTGGCTGTTGAACGTTGATGATTGGATGGGAGATAGGAAATTCACCCCGGGGATCATGTCAGTCGCTCTGCTAGACAGGGGTCCAGGGAAGTAAATATTGTGGGAAGAAATATCCAGGGAATTGTTATGGCTAGGCTTGTATAGGCCCTAGGGTCGATAGCCTAGTACCAACCTATGAACCTGTATTGTACTTATTTTACTGCCTGCACTTTAACAAAGTTGTTTTTGTGTTTAAATTACCTGTTTAACTGTTGTAGGCTACACACTCAAGTGTGATATCCATTTATGTGCATTTAAAGTGTTTTTTTGATTATATCAGCTTTATTTAAAAAAAAAAAATACTTGTTTTCCCACCTTTCTAAGCTAGTATAGTCCAGTTTTCAGGTTAGTGCTGAATTCAGGGCTGTGTTACAAGTTTCTGTGTTTGCCCATACCTTACTTGGATAGAAGGAAGTTTCTCTGTTCACCTGTGAGAGAGGGGAGCTTTGAGCAGCCTATCTGTCCCTGGAGGAGTGGTTTCAGCCCAGAAATTAGTAGTTTATTGGCCATTTTGTGCTAGTTTCTATCTCTTTCATTTCCCTGCTATAAAACTCACATTAGCGCTGTTTTGAGTGCTGGGCAGCACTGGTTAGCTAGGGTATAACTATTCCCGGCTCCACAAAGTTTATTCTTCAATGTTTTTCTTGGAACTAGACAAACTTTCAACTTAAGCACTCAAACCATTCACTTCCCAGCCTGGCATTTGCTCAAAACTCATAGCAAGCACTAATAAACCTTAGCACTAGACCCCCCCTGTACTGTAGAGAAGGACAAGGCTCTCTATTTGGCCTTACCAGCCAATCAGTAAAACAGCTCACTGTACCTATCCAGGCATGTCCAAAGGGCAATTTCAGGTGTACTCTCTGGTCCAACTGGTGAATCTGGGCATTTTGAGGCAATGTTACAACTGCCTCATGTACACAGACAACCCCCTCCTCCTACCATCAAACACTAATACATACGAGAGATGCAATTATACAGCCAAACTGGAGGTTCAGCTCTCTCAACCCAAGACTGGACCAGACAGTCAAGAGGAGAAGGGAATTACTTGCATCAAACCACCAGTCTCACATAGACCTATGAGACCAGCACTGGCAAAAACACACATAAATACAAAAAAACATACTCAGAGGCTCTAAATAAAAATCTACAAAAGCAACAGAGACCTTGAAAGCAGACACCCAAGCAAACTCCATCCCCCAACACAAATCATGAAACACATACTTCACAAAACCTGTGTGCCACACAATCACAACCCTTAAGGCAAAATAACATATCCAACACACTAGTAATAGGTGACTCTATAGTCAGGCATACTGACGTCCCACTCACTAGGCTGAACAAGGAGAAGGTTACTGTTAGCTGTCTGTCAGGTGCCAGGATCTGCCACATAACACAAGCACTCAGGTCACTCCAGAACAAGTACAAAGATGACTCTGTCATTGTCCATGTTGGTGTGAATGACCTGAGCCATACCTCCCTGGACTACATGAAAAGAGACATGGAAGAGCTCTCTGATCATGTATCCCAGGCCGGTATGACCCTGACCCTGAGTAGCATCCTGACCTCACCAAGAATGATATCATGGTATAAAGAAAAGAATATTAGTTTCAACAATTGGCTAAGCTTCTGGTGTCATTCAAAGGGGATCCAGTGTCTGTCAGCCTGGGATGACATGCTCAACAAACCACGCTGCTTCACTAGAGAAGGCTTGCACCTGTCACACTTAGGCTTTCAAATACTGGCCGAGGCCCTTGACACCCTCATAGTGCCTTTTTTAGGCAAGGCTCAAAAGACAAACCCACCGCCATAAATAGCATAAGTAACAAAAAACTGAGGATAATGCTACTCAATGTCAGAAGTCTAAACCTCAAAATGCACACACTCGAGGCACTCCTCAGTATGGAGAAAATTGATATATGTGCAGTAACAGAAACCTGGTTTAAGGCTCCAGAGAGCACCCCAGCACTACCAGGCTACAACTCATACCATACATTTTGGCCACAAAACCCGGATCGAAATACAAAAGGTGAGGGCGTATCCATATTAATCAAGGATACCATCACGTCTAGGTTAGTGGCACAGCACAATGCTTCAGAGATCATCCAAGTGCAACTAACAATGGGCAGAACTGCAATTCAAATAGTAGCTTGCTACAGATCACCAACCACAGCTCAGGACCCCCATTCCACATTTCTGGAAACACTGGGAGACATAAAGGTCCTACCAAACACCCTGATATTGGGTGATTTTAGTTACCCAAACATTAACTGGGAGAACTACTCAAGTACTAACTCCCTTGCCCAACATTTCCTAGAATTTATAAACTCAAACACCCTGGATCAACTGGTCAACACTCCCACCAGAAGTGACAACATATTGGACCTGGTCATCACCAACATGGGCGACCGGTGTTCCACACCGGAGGTCAAACCCTCACTGGTTAGATCTGACTATAAACTAATCACTCTGGATATCCACATTCCGCACCCACCCCCAGTCAAAGAAACCACCATGAAAAACTTTTCAAAAGCAAACTTCGCGTTACTTAAGACCGAGGTGGAAAGTTTTAAATCCTCCATGCTAAAGGATAATGCTACCCAAGCTGCAAAATCCTTTACTAATGCACTCTACGGGCACCTACAAGAATGCATGGATCGTGCTATCCTAAGCAAAACCAAGACTCACTCCTCCAAGAAAAGAGAACCAGTCTGGTGGACCCCTGCCATAAACAAGCTATACAATAGAAGTAGGAAACTAGTACAGAAAAGAGTAAAATCCCAAGAAGAGAAGACATTCCTGATCAGTATCAGCAAGAAACTATGATCCCTCACAAAATCATCCAAGGCTAGCTTCGAAAGAAAAATTGCCAAGGACTCCAAATATAACCACAAGGCATTCTTTAGTTATGTCAAGAATCTAAGTGACAATTCTCAGATCTGTTTGGAATTAGTTAAGAATGACAGAAAATACACTGAGCCGACCGATATCGCCAACTCCCTTGTAGACAGGTTCAGTGCAAACTTTACCCCCCTCTCATCCAAAAAAGGGCCCATAACCATACCAGAAGAATGTAGCAACCCTGAAATCACAGACACTCAGGTTAAAACAGCCCTCTCCAAAGCCAAAAACACAGCATCAATGGGACTGGATGGTGTCCCAGGCTGCGTCCTACATGAGCTCAAAGATGAACTAACCCCTCACCTAAACATACTGTTCAAACTCAGCCTCTTCACAGGCTATGTGCCCATAGAGTGGTGCACAGCAATGGTTATTTTGCTCCACAAAGGTGGAGCCACAACAGACCCCGGGAACTATTGCCCCATAAGCCTAACTAGCTTGGTCTGCAAGGCTATGGAGCGCATTATCATGGATCTCATTAATAGAGACATTGGGAACCTCCAAATACTGGACCCTACCCAGTTTGGCTTTGTTAAGGGTAGATCATGTCTCCTAAACCTGGTGGACTTCTTTGAGACAGTTACCAAGGCTATATATGAGGGAAAGGTGGTCCACACAGCCTACCTAGACCTTGCAAAGGCATTCGACAGCATTCCCCATTCTGGGATTATAGACAAGCTCACCAGCCTGAACATTAACCTCTACATCACGAGATGGGTTGCCAACTGGCTCACAGACAGAACTTACATGGTAAGAGTTGCGGGAGCTAGGTCTGACTTTAAACCGGTTACAAGTGGCATCCTCTAGGGCTCAATCCTAGGATCCCTCCTGTTCGGCATATACTTCTCAGAGGTACAGGCAAGCACAGGAGGACTACGGCTGACCAAGTTCACAGACGATGGAAACTAGGGGATATAATTGACTCTCCGGCTGACACATACATCCTCCAAAAGGGTCTCACTGAGACAGATGCCTGGTGTTAAAACCATGGCCTCAAGCTAAATGCCAAAATGTGCATAGTCATCCCCTTTGGAAAAAACAAAGTACCCACAAACTACCACATAAGTGGTAGCCCCCTAAATATGGAAGAAGTAATAAGGGATCTGGGGACCCAAGTAGATAGTAATCTCTCCTTTGATAATCACATTGCCAAAGTGGTTAGAAAATCCTTCTATGTGGCCCACCTAATCACAACAGGGTTTGCATCCAGATCAAAAGAGGTAATTGTGCCCCTCTATGCATCATTCATCAGACCCATCATAGAGTACAATGCCCCATTTCGGATGTACCTTACAAGACACCTGCAACAGCTGGAAAGACCACAGAAGTACCTCACCAAGAGGATTACTGGCCTCAAACAGATGCCCTATGCAACTTGACTGAAGAACTCCAGCTGTACTCAGTTGCATACCGCCTACTCAGAGGTGATCTCTGCCTGACATACAAGGCCTTGTCCAACCCAGAATTGATGAACATGCTCCACCTAAAGAAAACCATATCCCCTCAAGCCACGTGCTCTAGGGATCTAAACCTCACCACAACAATAAATAGGACATGCTGCAGGGATAGATTCCTGTTGCAGTGACTTCCCATGCTCTGGAACAAGATTCCAATCTACATTAGGCAGAGCTCCTCACTAACACTCTTCAAGAGAAACCTTGATGAGTGGATAGGAAACAGAATGTTTACCCCGGGGATCACTTATTTTTATTTATTTATTTATTTATTTTACATTTGTTTCATTTTTATTTTACATTTGTTGACCGGGCTAGTCTAAGTGGATATATTTCCATTTTCAGTAGAGGCCCGGGGAGAAAATCTCCAACATAGCACAAAATGTAATATACAATTGTATAACAAATAAAGTAAGAGGTATTTAGAATAAAAAGAAGGATTTTCAAAAGTACAATACTAAGCAGGTGAGTATAAAGTAATATAACAGTCATGTGATCGTTTGATAAGAGAGATACACTAAAGTTCATTGTTAGTTAACATAAACACTTGTGGTTATATAAGTTTTACAATGACCAGTTTTTAGCATACAGTGGGGTATGTAGAGTATGATTGTGTATCCATAGGCAGTATGAAGATAAAAAATAGGAAAGGTAGTAGATTAATCAGGGTTAGTGCAGGGACATAACCAGTGTGATTTTAGGTAAATTTTGAGTTTTTGCTTAAAGAGTGACAGTGAAGGTAGTAGATTTAGATTGGTAGGTAGAAGGTTCCAGTGTTTCCCAGCAGTATTGGGGAATAGGCTGTCACCTGACAAGTTATTGGACTTACTTATGCTAGCAAGTAGTTTACTTGAAGAGCATAGGGAATTCAGATTATTATAAGGTGTAATGAGGTTAGCAAGTATTGGAGTATTATTTGGTTGGTAAAAGATTTTATGAGCAATGGTTAGTTGGGAAAAAGTTGGCATGTTAGGGAGTTTAAGCCAGTCTAGCTGCTTTAGATTCAGACAGTGGTGTGTTCGAAATGCATTGCCAGTGGCAAATCTGGCAATATTGTTATAGGAGTTTGATAGTTTGAGAAGATTATTTTTTTTTAGATTAGTATAAATAGGAGAAGCATAGAGAAGAGTTGAGATTAAGTGAGAGTGGGCAATGGTGGTTCTAGCTATAGGAGTTAAGAAGGGTTTGATTCTATATAAGGAGCCCATTTTTCTGTTCACTCTTTGAATGGTGTTATTTATATGGTTATCGAAGTTAAGGTTGTTGTCAATTGTGACTCCTAATACTTCAGTGGATCTGCTGGACAGAGGCACAGGGAACTAATCTAAGGGAGTGGCAAAAGCCAATACATTCCAGCTAGGCTTATAAATGCCTTTGAGCCGATAGCCTAGTACCTACCTATGAACCTATTTCATTTATAAAGATAGGCTCATTCCTATTGTCCCCCTTTAAAGTTTTGAAGGGTACAAAACAAGGCTGCCCCCATCCCCTTTACTTTTTGCTCTTGACATTGAATCCTTAGCTAATTACATTAGAAAAATGCTAAAATAAAAGGTTATCATCTTAATAATTATTTATCCCCCAAAATACAGCTTTTTGCTGATGATTTACTGCTGCTAACTAGCGGTGATATTGACACTTCTTTAGATCACTTGCTAAATACATTAGACTTATTTGAAAGTCTGTCAGGTCTAAATTCAATCATAATAAAACTCAAATCCTTTTAATAAACAAGAACATCCCAAACAAATTAAAAAGTTATAAAAACGTCAACAGGGACACAGCACAAATTAAATACCTAGATGTCTTTATAAACTTAAACCTTAAGGATACAATCTCTCAATTATAAGAACGTAATAAACACAATCACAAGTCTTATAATTAACTGGGATACATTTTTTTTGCATTTGAAGATAGATTAATATTAATTAAGATGATATTATTACCCAAGATTCTATACATTAGTAATCCTTGATTATCCCCATACTAAGAAAATTGAACGTCAAATTAATAACATTTTAATAAAGTTCCATTGGTACCGCAAAAAAAAAACAAAAAAAAAACAGAATATCTCTACAGTGACATATTGCAAGTTAGGAAGAAAGAGGCATCAGTTTCCTGAAAATTGAATTCTATTTAAATAATGCTACCCTTAACATGATTTTTTATGGCTAAGTCCATTTCACTCCTCATATTGGAAAGCAATTCATGAATCGATACTATTTTCTAATAACATACCATTATTTGAACCCCTTATTGAGCTAAATAAAAATATCTTCATATGGTCTATAAAAAAGTACACACAAGATAACAAACATGTACTAAATACCTGCTCATTTATTAATCTTATTTTAATGATCTTTTAAAAAGTCACCTTCTCTAACCATTCCATCAAAAACTTATTAATATCCATCTTTCCAATTGCTTATACTAATGAATGCTTAATTTCATTTGATCCTAATAAAATGTGTAAATTTCAAAAGAAAAACCTACTTTACTGGAATCAATTCCTATCTATAAACAAAGTTCACTCCTCTAACTACTTAATTGCCAGATATAGCATAGATAATAGAAATTGGTTAGACATACAGGTCTATAGAGAATTCTTCCACAATAAAATAATACAATCCTTAGATTTTGAAGAGAACAATACACCTAAAACTTCAGAACCATTATATAATATTATAAATGGCTCTTTGAAAGGTACCTCATTCACATCTATTATTTATAAAACTGTTAGATCAGACTTTAACTTCATTGAGGACTCTTATTGGAGTTATTCCATGAAAATTAATAAGGAAGAATTTACCACTAATTATAAAAACTCCTTCTAAAATGAATACGAAAAACAACACCTTCCCCATACTGGAAGATATATACCTGGATATTTCTTCATAGGAGTTATTTAGCCCCACAAACAGTTGGTAAAATAATAAAAAATACATATGAAATGCTGAAGATGTAAGGAAGAAAATGATGATTGGTATCTTATGACTGTTTCATGTAAAATGTTATCCCTTTTTGGAAAGATTTTGGGAATTTCTGTAATGCACCATGGAATGATAAATGCATAATTACAGACTCACTTCTTCTATTTAATGTACTGATTCCAGAACTTATACCAAAAACTCAAATTCATGTTCTATAGACAATATCTGCAGTTGCAAGAAAGGTTATAACAAAAAATTGGAAAAACTAATTCTCCACTTTTAATCAAGAGTTCATTCAGTTAGCCAAATATTTGTGTGATAAGGAAATTTCAAACGTTAAGCTTCGAACAAAAAATGCAACTCACAAATTAATTTCTTGGGAAAAGTTATATTCCTTATTGATGAAAAGTTAAGTGATTCCCTATTGTATGTAAATTTGTATTATTTGTTATGGACTTTGTACATAGTTTTTTCTTTTTTGTTATAATTGCTAATATGTTATATTTATTGTTTTAATAAAATAAAAAAATTGTTGAAGAAAAAAAAAGAAGCATGAATGCATTTGCTTCACAACAATATCTGTCTCTTATATACTGATCCAGTTTACTTTTGAAAGCTACACTACAACTGCTCATGTTTAAAATTAGTGGATATTTTAACATTTAACACATTTATGTCAAAGCTAAGAACTGTACATTTTGTAATACAAAGTATGTGGTTTTAACAAAGACTAATTAAAGTATGTTATTTAATATAAAATTGTTTGGTATATATGACTATTTTCTCAAATAATATCACAATCTATGTTTTAATATTAATCTCAAAAGCCTTAAACACTCCATACATGACGTTTAGTTAAATAGTGTTGCTTCTTATCTCTGCCTAAAGCAAAAGCAATCATACTCCTAATTATGTAGCCATTTACATGTTTAGTTAAGCGTACTTCATAAGAAGATTAAATGCCTGACATAATATGCTAACCAGCAATGGTCTTAGTACATAAGTTGGAGATACCCACTTGTAACAGTAGATTACTATGATTATCTCTATTATAAATTATTGTACACTTTCTGTCCTTAATATCCCAATGACTGGTTTCAAGTTTGGTTCTCCTGGGGTACCTTCCATGTAGACTGCCCAAGACATGCCTGTATCAGGGTATATTTCTGCAGGGAATGGTGCTTTCTTTACACATTCCAAAGGAATTCCTGATAAGTAAATTGCAGATTCTACAAATTTCCCACAGCTCAGTATGTATTGTGTGTATGCATGCGTGTGTGTGTGTGTGTGTGTGTGTGTGTGTGTGTGTGTGTGTGTGTGTGTGTGTGTGTGTGCATGTGTATGTGTATCTGTGCATACTGTGATGGTGTGACATCCCATCCAGTACTGGCTCTTTGCGTGGCACTTGTTTGTTGCCAGGAAAGTTTCTAGCTTCCATGTGACTCTGAATAAGATAAAGTGGCATGAGAAGAACAAAGGAATAAATTAATGAACTTTGTAATCTGACTGTTTTGTTACCCAGGATGTGTGGATGACCACCCAGTTTCAATTAATATAACCCAGTTTCAATTAATATTTATCATCTTCCAATTTACTAAATGACATATAGTTGCAAGATAAACTATGACTTATAAGGACTGTAGTTATTGAGTTTTGTTGACAATTTGCAAGTCCTTTATACTTTAAGCCTAAATGTGCTTACATTTACAGTCATGCATTTGTATTTATGTGCTAAGCATAACAGAAAAATGTATGATTGTTCTTATTTTAATATGAAGAAATAACTCTTCTGAATTCCCGACTGCTGAGATGTATTACTATTAAACAAATGTGAGGTAATGTGTAACAAGATGCACACAATAGCATTCATGAACCATAACCTATGAATTTATGATGTAATATCAACTCACTACAGACGTTCTTGATAAGTACTGCATACTGCATCCAGAATACTACTCATACATCCAACCCTGATTGAATCAATTATTATGTAAAATGACAGTCAGTGACAGTAAAATGTCTGTAAAACTTCACCTTTGGTATCTGTGTGATTTCTTAGTAAAATGATCAGAAAACTACTCTTGAGTGCACAAGAGGAACTGTACTAAAATTACTGTTCTACCTTTAAATACTTAAATGCAACTTAATTGTGAATTTGTTCTGGCCATATAGCAATGGTCATAGTAGACAATTTTGATGGTGTCATATTTTCAAATAACAAAAGTGTATATATTCTAGAGGACAATGCATGATGTTTACTTCCCATGTATTGCCAACTCAATAGACATATATTATGGATGTGTGCACCCTGAACACAAGTAATATGCTAATGCATACTGGAAAATGTTTATAAGGCAACAACTGAAACTGTGACATTAATATAACCAAACTAGTTGCATGTATAAAAGACAATATGCCAGGTTTCTTGATTATTCTTAGTAAAACTTTTTAGGAAATTTTATTCTTCTCATTTTGGCTTCTATAAATAGATATATGACTGCCACTTACTCACTAAGGAATTAAGTGAACTCAATGCTGATATTGGCCTGCTTCCAAATTGCAATGATCAGTACTGGGAGTTTTAGAGGGTGCACTTTCTTGTGGCAAAAAAAAAAAAAAAAAAAAAAACTAATTTGGAAAAATATACAGTAATTTTACTTATGATGAAATATCAGCTCAATGCAAATATATTCTGGATGTATACAGTCTCTCTGTCACAAATAGAAGTCACAGTCCCACCCCATAATATAAACGCAAGAAAGACTGAAACGAGCTAGAGGCATAGGGGGCATGGTGGTGACACACACAAAAATGTTTTATTTAATTTTGTGCATGTATTAATGAATTAATAATTAATTAATAATTAATTTATTCATTTTCATTTGTTGCTTGGGAAGTCCAACTTGGTATATAATCCCTTTTCAACAAAGTCCCATGGAGAAAGGCTGGATTTGTAAATTATAATACAAGATGCAATATAAATTAATAGTGGCAAATTAAACATTAGTGTTATCTTTGACAGCGCAGTAGAAGAAAATTATAAACAGCAGTATATTGAATTGGCACACATTACATAAAAGTTTATCTAATAACAATACATTCACAGTGGAATAGTCGCAGTGCTACAATACATTCACAGTGGTATAACCACAATATCATGCTGAAATGGAATATATTATTTACAAGCATTTATAGTGGTACCCCTGCAGCCATTGATACACATGAGTAAACATATGTGAAACACCTTGTAAACATTGATACTCATGAGGAAATAGATACCTGTATTAAAGTGATAGGCATGATATTCAGTAGGCATAACAACATTAGTCATGGACATTAATGTCAATAAATGTTAGTATAAGAGTTCAGAGTACTGCAGTAGTGACAAGACACTTGGACTACATACATTGTATTTACAAGTGAGTCTTCTTCGTTTATTAATAAGGTCCACATATCTTGCTTATGACCAGGTTACATTTCAGTAGACGTTATATGTTGTTATGCATATCAGAGTAAGTAGTTCAGTACTTTAACTGCAGTGCATTCAGATTTGAGGTACAGTAGTGGCACCATGTTGCTCCATCAGTAAAATACAAGCATTATTTGTAATATATACTTAGAAAAATTACAGGCCTGATATATTGGCACTGCAGAAGTTATAGATAACAGCTACACTTTGTTCCATGCATAAAAGAACTATCTATTATATTTGTGTGTGTGTGTGTGTGTGTGTGTGTGTGTGTGTGTGTGTGTGTGTGTGTGTGTGTCAGTCTGCCTATCTGTGTGTGTATACTTGCTTGTTTTAGTCAGTTGCACATTTTATAGAGTGCTATGCTAGGGTTTACAGCTTGTTGATTGTACTACTGCCAAACTGTGCCAGACTTGAGTGATTCTGGAAACTCTCCCTGAGAAAATTGTTGGATTTGTAAGCTTATGATTAAAATTAGGAATGTTTCATCAGCTAATATTATTAAAATTGTTGACATTTTCACTTGTAATAGTTTTTTATATGTCAAAACATCATGGCTTCTAAAAAAACAAACAAAAAAAAAACAGTTCTTGAGTACCTTTGTAATATTTATTGTAAAAAAAACACTGTTTTTTTAATAAATCTGTATATAAACACACTGATCCAGATGTCATTTTATGGGCATTGATTTATGGGCATTGATTGACTGGAGAATATTGGTAATAATAAATGTATTTGATTATTTGTTTATCCTTTGTTGACTGGGTTAGTCCCACTGGGCTAGCAGCATTTTTCAGGGGAGACCTGAGGTGGTAGTTATACTACTAATTACAAAATTGTGTTGGCAGGAAACTTGGTGTAATACAGAACAAAAATAGATAATTAATTTGTGATCTGTATTCCCCTGTGGTTCAACGATGTGTTTTCGTGATGAATCAGCATCTGTTATTAACATTTTCTTAGGTGTATTTTTATGTATGGCGACTAGATGATGGCATTTGGACACAGTATAGTACGTCCTCCAGAGAACTTATAACCACAATGACAAATGTGAAACTTAAAAAACTAAATTAAAAAAATAAAATATAAACACTGAAACTGACCAGTATCTCCCACTGTAACCTTTATTAACTAAATAACTTTGTCAAACATTAAAAAGAATAAAATGACTTAGTGCTTTTATCCTGGTATTCACAAGACTTCATCAGAATGAAAAGCAGCCATTACACCACCCTATTAAATACTCCAAAATAACCAATCAGAACACACATATTAGCATGTCATAAATAATCATGAATAACTCACTGAATAAAATCAACAATAAATATTAATTATTAAATGTTAAAAACAAATTGGTTCACTGTGATGCTCATTCATTAATAAGTAAATAAATAGATAAATATGTTTTTAAAATAGAATGAATGCTGTTGTTAAAATATAAATACTAAATTCAAACTACACTGTAATAGCCCTTTTCTTCAACACACTAACTAGTGACAAGGAATCATTAATTCCAGGATTGGCAGAGGCATTAAGCCTCAACTGCCAAATAAATTCCTTGAACTCTAATAGTGTATCAGAATCACTCATCAAATCAGAGACTATAACTCTGTCAATAACAAAGAATGTAAACTTTTTTAAATTAGAGCTCCCACAACTGTGCCTAAAAAAAATTGTAGACTTGCATTTCATAATATTATAGATAAAAGCCAGGGTACCTTTTTGGATGGGCTTGTATAGGCCCCAGGGCCAATAGCCTAGTACCTGCCTATGAACCTATAGGAAATTCATCCCGGGGATCACTTCTGTGGCTCTGCTCAACAATCTTTAAAATAGGTGCAAAACAGTTGTTATGCAAACTCATAATTTCCTTTTTAACACTGTTCAACAGTGTAATAGGATACCCAAATGCAATAAATATACAAATTAACAAATGAATCTCTTTATCAAACATGTTGTCATCAAAAATTAACTTTGATAATATCACCATCTGGCCTTTAACTTATGTCCTCTGTTGGTGAAGTGGATGACAACTGGTATAATGAAGATACAAATTAGAAAATGTGTCTTTTGTATAACATCCTAAAGGCACATTCATTTCAAGAAGGATATCCAAATATTTTATCTTAATATAATTTAATGTATATGTGAATTTAAAAAAAAGTAATTAATTTTACCACTTGAAATAAAATGTTTCCAATTGTTCTGCTGTACCATTCCATAAAATTAACACGTCATCCAAGAATCTAAAATAACCATGCACTAATGCTGAGAATTCAGATATAAATACTACCTTTTTTCCCCATACAGTTAAAACTATATTAGCATATAAGGGGGCGCAAGCGGCACCCATAGCCACTCCAGATACTTGATGGAAGTATTCACCCTCAAAATGTACATAATTATTATTTAAAGTCAAATTTAGAAGGAAATGATCACCCGTATATCTTGTTTAGACTTGGATGTATGTTTACTTTAAAAACTAAACAAAATAATATGCAAATTGTGAGGAATAATAGAAAATAAGTCTACAACATTGACTGTTAAGAACTAAATATTCTCATCATACTCCATTTTATTTAGATCTCAAGCAAATGCCAAGAATCTTTTAATATCGCTGAAAATTTCTTTGTTCCAAGTTGGACTTTCCCAGTAAACACATTTTAAATAAATATAAGGCTTTGATTTAAAATGCCTTTGTACTTAAAATCAATGTATTTGGTCAATGGTTCTGTCTTAGAACTTTTGGTTGAGACAGCAGGTCTCAGGGGTGGATCATGTAAATATTTATTCATTTTGGAAATACCAAAAATCAAGGCAATCAAAGGTTTAGAAATCTGCAAATATTATCATTTCTGATGATCCATATCACCTTGTATGACCAAATCAAGTAGCTTAGCATAAGCAATATTAATATCCCTTACTGGAATTTTCTTATATGTTGCTTCTTTAGATAGCAATTGAAACATCTTAATTGAAAAATGAAAGCTATTCATAATAATAACAATGTCTCTGCCCTTGTCAGGTTTCATGACCCTTAACTGTCTATCATGAATTAAAGCATTTAAATCAGCCCTTTCTTCACTTGTCAAATTATCAGGTAAAAATATTTCTGTTTATAAATATTCCAGAATGGGTATTCAAATACCATCTCAAATACAGAAATCCATGGGTTGAGGGAGTGGCATAAATGTATTTTTTTTCTATTGAGACCAGTGCCTTCACCAGCTAATATGGGTGTCTTTTCTGCAAATGCATTTTCAAATTCAAATTCTTAACATATAATTTTAATTGAATAAGAGCATCAACAATGTTCATTTTAAAATTAGGAATACATTTAAAACATTTTTTTAAAAAACAGACACACTTCCTTCAGTAAGATATACATTAGATAAGTTGCAAACTTTAAATGCATCTGAAATCGCTGTATCATATTCCACTCCACAGCCACATAAACATATCGGGCAGTATTCATGAAGGGTAACATGGAAAATAACACAGTGTTAACCTTCATAACACCATTTTCCCAAACCCAACCCCATTCCCTATTCAGGAACAGGGCTTAGTTTCTGTGGCTCAGCACTGTGTGGCCTGTGCACATGTGCAAACGTGCAGAGACCTGAAAACCCATGGTGGCATGCAAATGAAGTACGCACTTACAACTCCATCCCACTGTTACCTAGTAATAAAACTAGGTTGTGATTCAGCAACCTGGTGTGAGTTCATGTTATGTACAGGGCAATTTCTCCTGTACATGAGCTATCATGGAAGTTGAGCAAGGTGAAAGCCATTACAAATTGGCTTTCCTTAATTATATTTAAATTCTAGTTTTGCGCAAAGTGGCATGGAACTTAAACTCATGCAAACAAGTCTATTTAAAAATATATTTTTTTTATTAAAAGATTAAACTGTTAACAGGGAAATGTCCCCTTTAACATGTAAGATCCATGCTATCCACCTTCAACATGGCCAGAGTTGTGTTGTATTCATGTGAATAGGACGGATTGGGCATGGTGGGCAGTAGATGTACTTGAATCAATCTGGAGATGTAGAAAACAGTACTGCACCACTGTGCAAGCTAACATGGTGGTAGGCAGCCATAGGGGATGTATGGGCAAATGTTATTTTATTTTTACTGGTGTTATTCTGTCATTTTTTTTTTTGTTTTGTTTTTTTTATTTATTTATTTATTTTGTAATATCAGGACAGTTTGTAAATATTGCCTTTGCAAACTTAGAAAGTTGATAGAATGACAGGTTTTGCATTAGCAAGGATATTCATGAAGATTATGTGGCCTGCAACTGACATGCTAATATCAGATATAGTGATATATATATAAATGTAAAATGGTTGTATATTTTTTTCCACTGCAGTTGAAGTTTAAACGTAGCTCAGTGGGTTTGTGTGCTGCAACACTTTGCTCAGCACTGCTTAAAATGGTATGAAGAGCTATATATAAATATATAGCTGAAATCTTCATTGGTGATTTAGCTCAGCGGTTAGAGTATATGGTTCAAATACCAAGATAGGCAATTCAGCTTTTATATGGGAAAGCATTGTTCAATTATTTATTTATTTTTAATGATGCAGTAATTGATATTTGTTAACTAGGGTAGTGTAGATGGCCAACCTTCCAGTGTCAGTGGATATGTGATGTGAAATCCCCATGTAAACACAAGTGTCCCAGACAGTACAGTCACACCCCAAAGTAATGTAATCAAAGCACATAGGGGACGTCATGTAAAGTAAAATATATACACTTAATAATATGTCAGTAAGGAGTAATTAATGTCCAATTCATTAATTTCCTTTAAATGAAAACTGAGCAATGCTTAGCAGTGCTGAGCTCTGCTTAGCTAGTTTGAGCATTGCTAAGAAGTATAACTGTAAGCAGCATTCAGCCCAGCTAAGTGGATTTGCACACTGCTAAGCACTGTTCAGCATTTCTGAAACCAGCTTAGCAAGGAGGTGTGTCTGAGTCTGCTTAGCTGTGCTTAGCTGGCTTAAGGAAAGATAGGTGTGCTCATGCACATGGGAGGTGGAGATCTGCTGACAAGTATTTACATTTCAGCAGCGTTTTTGTGCGGCACAGCGCAGGGCTTAAAAACACAGGACAAAAAAACCCAAACACCTTTAGGAAAAAACGATCAAATAGAAATGACTAATAATCCCTCTGGCACTCACACTGGTGCATTCAAACCCCTCAGCAATGCAGCTGGCAGGTAGAATGTAGTCATAATTAGCCAACCTCTTTCATACTCTTATAATAAACCAACAAATAAAACTAACCATCACTCTTCCAAAAAACAAACAAGAATACTGCACAAACTTAATAAACTCTGCCTACACCTACTCCAAAATCTCTTCTGCTGTGGAGACATACACCCTAATCCAGGTTCCAACTCATCAAGCAGAACTAACTTAAATCAGACAAATGCTCTATACCTCAGGCCTACCTCTTCTTTCCTCCTCATAAACATAAATGAGAGAAGTATTCTCAACAAAATTCAGGACCAACATGCCCTGCTAGCCTTATACAAACCAGAGATAGTGGTGTTAACTGAAACTTGTCTTAAGCCAGAACATCACAACAATGAGATCACTCCACCTGGGTATAATATTATAAGTAATGACAGAGCAGGGAAAAAAGGTGGAGGCGTAGCCGTAGTTTTCCAAAATCATCTCACTACAGAACAATTTGAGTGCAATTCCCAAGAAATCAAAGATATAGAACTAATATTTGCTAAACTAAAACTAAACTCCAGAAAATATATAATTATTGCAAGTAGCTATATCCCACCAGGCAATAACATTACTATACTGGGAAACCTGCTATACTGGATGTCTACCTCCCTCCAACAGGAAACCATACTACTAGGATACTTTAATACTGACTGGGCTGAATGCTCCAGTCACAACCCCTCCACCCATATCAACCTACATGGGTTTACTCAAATTATATCTATCCCCACTAGAATTGACAAGACAGCCAAACGACAGTCCATCTTAATCTGGATATTGCTATCGAACCCCAGTCTCATACAACAATCAGGCTGTCTCCCAGTCTAAGTGACCATCAGGCAACCTACCTTATTAGGAACAGATCCCACCACACCACTCACCCCACTCTAAGGGTAATACAGAACAAAAAGAACTTCAAAGCTAATGACCTAATCAATGTACTAAAATTCAGTAACTGGACTCCCCTAACTCACCTACCTCTAGATGAAGCCGTGCAATACTTTAACTCAACCTTCCTTAAAATCCTAAATGAGCATGCACCACCCAGAACCATTAGAGTCAAAATTAACTATGCCCCCTGGCTAACAAAAGAGACAAAAACTATAATGAAAGATAGGGACAAAGCCTGGTTAAAATTTCATAAACACAAAACTACTTCCTTGAAAGAAAACTACTTAGAACTCCACAACAAGGCCAAAAAAACACATTAAACTAGACAAAGCTAATTACTATAAAACCATGTAAGACAAATTTGCTCACAACCCTCAAAAATTCTGGGCAACAATAAATAGTTTACTGCACCCTGGAAAATCTACCACCCTTACCCCTGTATTACCAGATACCCATGATAACATCCCCACACATTTCAACAAATACTTTACTGAAACAATCCAAACCCTAGCCAACACCCAAAATTGTACTACCAACCCCATAAGAAATATCACCCATACCCACCTCATAGAACAAAACAATCCCTATAGCTTTTCCCTGCACATCATGTCTACTAAACTCCTGAAAAAACTTAAACCAACCATACTAGCAGCAGACAAACTTCCAGCTGACTTCTTTCAGATAACAGATGAGGCCATAGCCTATCCCATATTCATTCTCATAAATAGGTTGTCCATATCTGAATGCACAGTACCCGCCTTGTGGAAAATATCACATATTATTCCAGTCCACAAAAGAGATAAATCCCTAGAGCTTACCAACTACCACCCAATAGCATTTCTATCACCTTTATCAAATATATTAGACAGAGTAGTTCACTCTCAACTAATGCATTACCTCCTGAAAATAACCTACTATCTCATTCTCATCATGGTTTTAGACCTTCCCATAGCACCACCACAGCACTACTTTCATTTACCAACATAGTTTATCACCATATAAACAAGGGACTATTCATATCCACCATATTCCTAGACTTATCTAAAGCCTTTGACATGGTAAACCATAGCAGGCTTCTTGAAACTCTGTCTACCCTTAACATAAACTCTTCCACTATATCATGGTTTAGTAACTACCTATCAGGTTAACAGCAAGCAGTGCTATGGCAAGACCAATTGTCCTCCCTATTACCAGTATCCATAGATGTCCCTCAAGGATCCATTCTTGGTCCTTTGCTGTTATCCCTATTTACAAACCAGATAGCTGCATCCTCAATCTCTGCCACAGTAGCATAATACGCAGATGACACCACCATTATATGTGCTGCCCCTAACATAAAGGAACTGCAAACCATAACTCAAAAGAACTTTGCCTTAGCAGAAGCATGGTTCACCAACATCAAACTTCTTCATTAATCCCCCCCAAAAAGAAACAACCGAATTCTATTTGCCCCTGGTAGACCTCCTCATCTAAGCAATGATTTCACCATAATCTCCAAAGAAAGCATCAAAATCACTCCAACAACCCACACAAAACTGCTAGAGGTAGTAATCAATAACAACCTCAGATTTGACATTCACATAGTTCAAACAATCAAGAAAGTAAACAAAAGGCTGGGTCTCCTTTATAGAAGCAAACATTTCATGACCAAGAATACAAAATCCCCACTTGCAAGAACTCATCTCTTATCCATCCAACTGTATGCCTCCCCTATACTAACAAATCTTCGCCGCACTGAACTTTACAAAATGGAATCTTGTTACAACAAGACTGCCAAGTTTGCAACTGAGGCCTCTCATAGATCCCATCACTGTCTTACCTTAAAGCAGCTCAACTGGCTTGAGCTTCCCCAACTACTGCTACTTAATCAACTCTCAACAGCACACAAACTGTACTACCTGCCTGACAAAACCCCATCACTACAGCATCTAATTCAGCCCTACACAACCACCAGAAACTTAAGATCCAGTAACCAAAACCTTATAAATGTCATCAAACACAAAAATGACTCCGGTAAGTCTCTTTTTGCCTGCACTATAGCCAGAATTTGGAATCAACTCCCAAATCACATTACTTCTACAACCTCTGCCATCCAATTTAAAATACTCCTCAAAAGCCACTATTCAAACAACTGGCTTTGCTCTTATGTCTCCCCAGGATAAACCACACCACTGCACTGTTGCATGAATTCATCTGCTAATGATCACCTATTACTTCCTCTAGTTACCCAGGCATACCTGTTCTACTCCAAACATATGGACTTTTCAGAATGAACTCCTAAGAAAACTTTTGTACTTTTTTTCTCAAATATTGTACTACTTTTAATCTTACAATGTACTGCATATAATCCTTACAACCAGAAATGGTTAAACTCTGACTATTACATGCTGAAATGAGTTTTGTAATGTACTTGTATATATTCCTGATAACAACAAGAAGTTAATATCTGAATATTGCATGCTGAAATGTATTCTTAAATGTAAGCAAAATTCTCACTTTGTACTGCACTGTATTTGGAGTTTTTCTCCCCGGGCCTCCGCTGAAAAGGGACCTGTGTTCAGTCTGACTTTCCCAGTTATCAAATGTAAAATAAAATAAATAAATAAATAAATAAATCACACAGGCTGCATCTGCAGCATACCAGTATAAAGTATGCAGACACCCTTCAGTCTGGTTTTTCCCACATACTCTGCACCATTGGAGTACACACTTGGGAATTTTAACTGACAAAAGGATAGGGGCTGCTGCCACTTTGTTACATCTCTACATGCTACAGATTGAGGGTGGTGATGAAGATGATGCTGACAACTGGCCCAGACCGAGGAGGAGAAGAGTGTTCATATCCAGGGTAACCTCTCTGGGGCTACATGAGCTGGAGATAGTAGAACACTACAGGGTGGACAGGGACATACTACAGCAACTCACTGAGCTCTGCCACCCTCACCTCAGACTCAGAGCCAACAGAGGGGATCCCATCTCAGTGGAAACAAAGGTATGTGTAGCCTTAAGTATACTAGCTACAGGTACTTTCCAAAGACGTATTGGGGACATCATGGGGGGTCTCACAGGCATCTGCATCGAGGGTACTCCACAGTTCTTGGATGTCATGCTTAGACATGCCAGTGAGCACATTTTTCCCCAGCATCCCTGATGAGAGGAACAGCAATATGCATCTCTTTCACCATGTAGTACACTACCCAGCGGTACTGGGTGCCACAGACTGCACTCACGTCTACATCAAAGCACCACCCAGTGAAGAGGGTAGAGTCTACATCAACCGCAAGGGCTATCACTCCATCAACTGTCAAGTCATGGGAAATGCCCAGGGCATTATCATGAATGTGTGTGCTGGCATCCATGGCATGCCTCACAGCTCTACCAGGCATTTGCCAGGGGGGACATCCTGTATGGCCATCTTGTGGGGGATGCTGGCAATGCACTGGAACCATGGATGATGGCACCCATCAGAAATGCACTCAAACCCACTGAAGAATGCCATAATGAGGCACACGCACAAACTAGGAACATTGTAGAGCATGTGTTTGGGCTGCTCAAGTCATGGTTTCACTGCCTTGACATATCTGGTGGAGCCCTGCAGTACTCTCTAGCCACATGTGCACACATGTTCATAGTATATGCCATGCGACACAATATGATCCTGTGGAAACAGCTGTGGCAGGAACATCACAGAGAAGGGGCACACAGCACCCCACCATTGCCAAGGTCCCCACAGTCACAGGGGGACTTGGAAGAGGAACCCCCTTAGCCTGCCCCTGTAGGCAGATGAAGTCATGCCCAGTACACCCTGGCCAAGGCAAAGAGGCAATGCATAGCACATACACTGATAACCTAAGGACCCAGGGACTGACACCTCTCTCTGACTCACACAAACAGTAAAATGGATGCCACGCACATCACACTGCCTATACCTTACCATGTATAGGCTGTGTACTGCATGCATCCAACAGAGTCAGCCCTCAAGCATCATCCTCACAACTGCCGCAGGCACAAGGTAAGTCACTCTTCTTAACAATAAATGAATGGAGTAGTATGTTGGGGTAGCATATCTATGGTATCGCTGCATGTATACATGGCTTAGGGATAGCAGCAGGCAACTGACAGCTATGTGGGACAACAGGAAATGTTCACCCAATACTGGCTTCCCCAGAGTATGCAGTAGTCCCCTAGGTGACAAATCTCACTGCAGTATAGGTGGGGGGTTATAGGTCACATGCATGGATATCAATGTTGGGGTCCCTAACTTACCCCCCAGCCTCTCCCGGCAAGTCAGTTATGGAAGACCATAAATAAATGTCTGGCAAAGGCCCACAAATAGGGACAATGATGAAATATTCCTCTTACAGACTTACACAGTGATATCACAGCAGGTCTTGCAGTTGCATTAAGTCTCTGAAGGGTAAGAAGTGTGAAACTCAAATGTCTGCCTTTATATTGTAACCTTCGGTCTTTAGTGATATGCCAGTATTCTCCAAGAAAGGCACAACACTATGCTAAATGGAACCAAAATGTAAAGCAAACATCTATACAGTCTGTGCAAATGTGTACAGTTGACAGGTATACCCCCCAACCCTCCTGTATTCCCATATAAATGCAGTAACACTTATGTTTGTAGGGTAATAGCAGCAGAGCACATATTCCCAGGCTTGTCCCAATCAACTTGATATGTTTTGCATGTGCACAATATGCAGGGGTCAATGAGCTATGTATATGCATGGTTAATACTGTCAGGATGTGGGTACCACTTACTCTTGGCTGTTGTGGCTTAGTGGTCTAGGTACAGTACTGTGGTTGACAGGGTCCATGTTTCAAGACTTTCTGTGCCAACTATTTTGCATGCCAGCTACAGCTATGGTAAAAGTTGTACACACTGTCCAGAAGTCAATATCCGTTACTGCAGGAAAGCTGGACAAGTCAGGGACAGGGGGCCACACATATGGACAGTGCACAGCTTGGAGTAACTTACACAGTTCCTAGTAGGACAGCAGGTACCTGAAAGTCAGTGTACTGCCAGGTTATAAATGGCTGCCACCTTACTGTGTCAGCACTGACAACACATCACTGACCACCATCCATACCCCTGGAATGACAGGCTGTCACAGAAGGACCACAAGTATGCCATGTATATCTGTTCTGCTTGTCCTAACATTGCATTTGCCTGCCAAACTATTTGCAAAACAAATGCAATTCTAACAAAACACCCAGAGGGTGTATACAAACTCAGAAAATAAAAAATAAACAATTACCACCACCGAAAGTACAAGCAAGACAGTATTTATTAAAACCAAGTGCTTTCACCCAACTTTGCACTGGGCTTCATCAGAGTACAACAATTAACTAACTAATGTTAATGCTAACAATTCAAAACATTAAAAACATTAATCAAAACACATTTTTAATGTTTTAAATTGTTAGCATAGGATTTGTACATTTTTGCAAAGGTAAATTTGTGGACAAATAAATTTTAAGTATTTTTAATTGAGCTGGTCATATGACTAAATGGTATTTAAATGGGCTATTACAGAACACTGTTTTACTTTGATGAAGCCCAGTGCAAAGTTGGTTGAAATTGCTTAGTTTTAATAAATACTGTCTTGCTTTTACTTTTAGCGGTGGTTGCTTTTTCTCTTTTATTTTCTGTATTTGTAAAACAAGAAAGGTTCATATCAAAATGCCAATGGCAGACAGTGGAGAAGCAGACGTCATACTCATAAGAAAAAGCAAGCAAATACCAAACCAGTCTCCCCACTGTGTGTTTGGCAGAACATTATTAACACCCTGTCCCCATGTATGGGCCTGTATCTGACTGTCATATATGGGCCTGTCCAGATGTCAGTCTGTAATGGTTTGACAGCTAGGCCAACATATAGCCTCATAATAATATAACAACATAAACCATCTGAGGACCATAGCAGATGTAGTGGTGCAACGATGGACAACCTAATAAATAGGTACACTCAAAGGTGTGAAGTCCATAACCCTGTCTGTGATGTTTACACAGCTTCATCAGCCAATCAACTGTAGCCACACCTCTCAACTGGCCAAATTGGGTGAGAATGTCCATAGTTTGGCTCATAAGTTTCGTCTGTGCATCATACATCTTGTATTCCTCAGGTACATCACTGTGATGATCTGAGGATTTCTATCAGTAAGCAATGACACAATATCATTTTGGCAGGCTATCTCCAGATTTCTTGCACTAACAGGTTGAGAGGTATGGCTGTGGCACACAAAACCCCGGACCAGAGTACATCCATCTCTGGAATGGAGTCCCACTCTTACTATAGAAGGTCATACCGGGCATGCTCCTACACTTAGAGAATTACAGCCCATGTCTAAAGCCACATCAGACTATATAACTGTATTGTGCATATATCATGTCTAAACCCATATTGGACTATATAACTGTATTGTGCATATATGTCTTTGCATACAGACAGCTATGTCCACCTTAACTGTCTCTACCCACACCTATCACACAGGATGACCCCAGCTATCTGCAGGTGGCCCATATGTGATATATCTGCATCTGTTGCATGTGATACACAGACATATATATGGGCAGCATATAACAATATTTCAAGCATATACACACATAGACATGGGGAAGAGAGAGACAGACAGTGAGAGAGAGAGAGAGAGAGAGAGAGAGAGAGAGAGAGAAAGACAGGTAGTCACTGAGAGTGAGTCATAGACAGGGATACCCTGAAAGGCATAGCGCGATACCCTGCTGTGGACAATTGCATACCAGTTTTAACCAGTTGCATGTGCCAGCATGAAGTTGAGCTCCACTGTGTAATACTAGTGAGGTAGGTGTTGTAATATCACATCACCTACCTTTGCGTGTGTGTTTGTAGGTTAAAGCATTATGAGGCCTTTCCCACCCAGTACACTTCCCATTGCCCTACTTTACAAGACTTGCTGATGTCATTCACCTTAAAAGTACCTTTGTACACTCATCAGCCCTATAAGCTCTGTGGCATGTGCGATAACTGCATAACACTGTAGCGCAAATAAGTAGATAGGTAGGGGTTCTAATCTCAATAATGCCAAATGAGTGTGTGTGTGTGTGTGTGTGTGTGTGTGTGTGTGTGTGTGTGTGTGTGTGTGTATATGTGTGTGTGTGTGTGTGTGTGTGTGTGTGTGTGTGTGTGTGTGTGTGTGTATGTGTGTGTGTGTGTGTGTATGTTTGTATGTGAAAGTATTTTGAGGCCTTACCCACCCAGTACACTTCCCATTGCCCTACTTTAGAAGACCTGCTGATGTCATTCACCTTAGAAGTACCTTTGGACAATCATCAGCCCTATAAGCTCTGTGGCAGGTGCAATAACTACATAACACTGTAATGCATATATGTAGATAGGCAGGGGTTCCATCTCAGCTCTGGGGAAATGTGTGTGTGTTTGTAGGTAGAAGTATTTTGAGGCCTTTCCCACAGTATTCTTCCCATTGCCTACTTTATTCTCAATCCTGGCAAATGTGTGTGTGTGTGTGTGTGTGTGTGTGTGTGTGTGTGTGTGTGTGTGTGTGTGTGTGTGTGTGTGTGTATGTGTGTGCACGTGTGTGCATGTGTTTGTAGGAAAAAGTATTTTGAAGCCTTTCCCACCCAGCACACTTCCCATTGCCCTACCTTACAAGACCTGCGGATGTCATTTACCTTAGAAGTACCCTTGGACACTTAGCCCTACAAGCTCTGTGGCATGTGCGATAACTGTGTAACACTGTATTGCAAATAAGTAGGTAGGTGTTATAATCTCAATCCTGGCAATTGTGTATGTGTGTGTGTGTGTGTGTGTGTGTGTGTGTGTGTGTGTGTGTGTGTGTGTGTGTGTGTGTGTGTGTATTTGTGTTTGTAGGTGAAAGTATTTTGAGGCCTTTTACACCCAGTACACTTCCCATTGCCCTACTTTAGAAGACCTGCTGATGTCATTCACCTTAGATGTACCTTTGGACACTCTTTAGCCCTATAAGCTCTGTAGTGCATGCAATAACTGTGTAACACTGTAGTACAAATGACTAGATAGGTAGGGTTCTAATATCAATACTGGCAACTGTGATACTGTGTGTATTGGGTGAGAACCATATCCTCTATGTTTTTGGTTATACCATTTTGAGGCATGTTCCACCCAGTACACTTCCCATCACCCTACGTTACAATGGCTGCTGAAGTCATTCACCTTAGATGTACCTTTGGACACTTATCAGCCCTATATGCATTGTGGTATGTGATAAATAGGCAGCACTCTAGTACATACATGTAGATAGGTAGGTGTTTGAATCTCAATGCAGCCAGCTATACTACTATGTGTGTTTGTGTGTGAAGCATTTCCTCTATGGCTGTTGTATATGTTGGTTATACCATTTTAAGGTCATTGACCCTCTCTCCAAGCACAGTTACACATTTTCTAACACAAAGGCACTGTGGCACAGGTAGGTCATATAATAGGAAAATTGTCAACTCTGTGCAAATGTGTGTTTTAATGCATGTTACAATGCAGCTATGTGTCTGTGTTTCAGATGGCTATACCATGTTAAGGGCCTGTGAACCCCCCATTGACAATCTTAACAGCCCCTGCAATTGCCATCTACTTGAATATCAGGCAGGGTAGCTACCAACACCTTTGCAGATGTGACCTGGTGAAATGAATGGTTAACAACACATACACCCTTGTGATACCACCTGTGTCACTGCTGGATAGGGACATCAGCTGCTGTCTTGCATACACATGGGATATTTTGGAGCCTAGGCATATGGCTGCTCATGGTTCATAGCCTAGTAACCTGAGATAGTAGCAGGACTGCCAGAAATGGCCTGACTGCTGTGACAGACTATGTTGTTATGTGTCCACACACATCACTGCCATCGACTGCTGGTTGCCCTCTATGGGCGACGTTACAGTACCAGGTCATCCAGCCTACATCTGGAAAATAGGTGAGTGGTACTACATGTGCATGTGGACATTCCAGGAACATCTGAAGTACACAATAACAGTGAGCGGTGCATATGTGGTGTAAAGTCACTTACTCCCAGGTGTCTGACATCTGCAGTACCAGATGTCATTATTTTCTGACAGCAGTTCTTCATGATTTGCCACTAATTTGCCAGAACAATAAACCTTTATGGAAAACATGGCCAAAATTGTGAGGCAAATATCAGGACATTCTGCAAAACCCTGTACAGTTCAGAGGGATGCTGCAGTCACAGCCATCAGTGATGGTTGTAGGTGCTGGACAGCAGACTAACATGAAACATGACAGTCCCAGAAGTGTTGTTGAGAGCTACTATTTAAATTCCTATTTCCCATGACTGCATCCCACCATCTGCATTCCATTACATACTTAATTGTTTGACATACCTGGTATAGTGCTGTACCCCTTTTCAGAATAACTCCACCAAAGGTGTTGTGACTAGTCGCAGTCTGTCTTCTTGACAAAAGCATCAGACCTGTTTAGCATAGACATTAGCTTGACTTTTGTAGGTAATGCTCATGAAGAGGTGATGGACTGTGCATCAATCTGTTGCTCCCATTTGCTAATTGCAACCAGAACAGCTGTTTGCCTTCCTATTAGCCAATGTCATGGCAACACAGTGTTATAATTAAGGCCTTCATGTGGGCTTTACCCCTTTTTCTGACCTGTGAGGAGGACATTATGGAGGTGTTGGAGCTACAGCATCACAGAGTATAGGTGGAAATACTGTCCACTGTTTGGATTGATGTGTTGTGTCCACAGTTTTGCATGACATGCCTGCAAACCTCTGAACCTCTTAGCACAGGAAATGTGGACACATCATGATAAAATGTGTGGACAAAGGGTCACAAATAGGGAGAGATTTTAAATATTGGTGTCATAACCTTAGCGAATTGCTAGAGTAACAGGATTTGTTTTGACATTCAGTTTCTAAGGGAACTGAAGTCTGACACTCAAGTCTGTATTATTTAGTGACTCCCATCCTGATATCATCCCACTGATTCAAGAGTCGGCAGTGATATATTTTTTTCCCTATGGCTAAATGACTGTAATGCATGATATGTTTGAAAAAGCATCATAAATCCTTACAGCTCATATGGCATGTTGGTCTGACTGTCGTACATAGGGTCCTGAGTTTGGGACCTGCCAGGGCTGGTTATTTTGTTGCTGGGAAAACAGGGATTGATTGAGACAGAGTGATTAAAGCGGTTTTAAGCAGTTTTAAGTGGGTTTGCATGGGTTTGCGTGACTCTAAGTGATGACAATAGGTGCTTAGTCCATTTTAGCTTCATTTAGCACTGCTTATTCCCACTTAAACCCATGCTAATTTCAAAAAAGAAAAGAAAAAAAAGGGTGATAGGAAAGTTGTGAAATGGGGGAAAGCAGGGGGGAAAACAATGTGAAAGGCAGCTAGGGATGTCCAGGACAGGTGTAGGAAAGGACCATAGCTCTTCCTTTCTTCTGCAGCACCAGCTGTGAAGGATGTGGATAATTTGGAATTTAGTGCCTCACACCACACAGGGAGCGGTGTTGGCGACATACATTATTTGAGTAAGTCAGGGGTAAATAGACTGACATCAGAGTACTTGGGGTGAAATGGAGAAAGTACAGTTGTGTACACTTACCATAAATGTAGATGTTTGAGTGTATTCACTGTTGCAGTCATCACACTTTGGTTATCCTGCCAGAGGTAGCCCTCAGTCGGCCCAAATACCAGAGGATTAGTATTTCTGCATCGGTTGCTGTCGCTTCAGTACTGACATCAGGTCATCAGAGGTACAAAAACAGGCAGCCGATGCCATTACGTCAGTTTTTCTTGCCCCAAATGTCAGGAGCCCCCAAATAGGGAGCTAAGTTATGGTGGAAAAACACCACCAGTAAAAAGTAAATACCAATAGCCTGTAAGGTATGAGGAAGAGAGATAGGAAGGGAGAGAGAGAGAGATAAGGGGGCTGCAGGGGGGGTAAACCAGGAATGCAACAGTGAATACACTTGAACATCTACATTTATGCTAAGTGTACACAACTGTACTATGTTCTTCGTGTATCACTGTTGCAGTCATCACACTTGGGTTGATTGCCAAAGCTGAAGAATGGGTGAAAACAGTCAAAAAGAGTTGGGGCTGGCTAGTATGCCCTGCAGGACTTCTGTTGCAAAGCCCGCTCTGGATTTGGAAAAGACAGGCAGGCGGTAATGCTTGGTAAAGTTATGGACAGAACTCGAAGTAGCAGCTTCCAGAAGGTCTCTGGTAGGGACTCCTCTGAAAAAGGTTGTAGAGGTTGAAGTTATGCTAGTAGAATGCATTCTGACCCCCTTAGAGGGTGGTTTTCCATGGTGTTTGTAACATAAATGGATACAGTATGCTATCCATTTCGAGATGGTTTGTTTTGATATGGCCTTTCCCTCTGCCCCTGGTGCATAGCTGACTAGTAACTCGTCAGATTTCCCGAAGGGCTTAGTCCTATCAAGGTAGAATCTGAGCTGTCTGTGCACATCTAAAGACTGCAGGATTCTTTCCCCCTCATTTTGCGGATTAGGGTAAAGAGTGGGCAAATTAATTGATTGTGTGAGAGCCACACTGGACACCACTTTAGGCATAAAAGATGGGTTAGTCCTGAGGGAGACCCTGTCAACATGAAAAATAATGAAGGGTTCCACAGCCATAAGTGCTTGTAGCTCCGACATTCTTCTAGCTGAAGTGATGGCCAGAAGCAAGGCTGTTTTCCAAGAGAGGAATTTTAACTCTGCTGATGCTGCAGGCTCAAAGAGGGGTAACGTGAGCTTTTCCAACACAAAGTTAAGGTCCCAAGCAGGGGTGGGGGCTCTTCTTGGTGGCCTTAAGTTGTTAACCCATCTCAGGAACTGCTTGATGAGAGGGTAACAGAAGAGAGGTGGCTCAATGCTGTAATGATTAGAGATGGCAGAGGCATGGATCTTAATGGAAGAGAAAGACAGGCCTCTGTGGAGTAGGTCTGCCAGGTAATCCAGGATGAGAGGTGTTGTATCCACTCCTTCAGTGTGAATCCAGGAACAATACCTTTTCCATTTGTCAGCATAGGATTTCCTTGTACTGGGTCATTGGGCTTCACGTATGACATCCAGGACCTGCTTGCTTAGGCTGGCTACTGGTGGAGAATTCAAGGAATAAGCCAGGCTGCAAGGTTCAGGGTCTACAACTGCGGATGCAAGAACTGCCCCTCCTGCTGAGTCAGGAGATTTGGGATCTGGGGTAGATGCCATGGGGGCACTGCTGACAGACTGTGCTCAGTTTTGATTAGTAGGGGCCCTGGCGAGAGTAGGGATCTGAAAGCTGTCAGAGCATGATGAAGAGCTAGCATCTCTTTTTGGTTGATGTGCAGATGAATTTGATTTGGGCTTCAGTGGCCCTGAATGCACCTGCCATCCAGATGTGCACCCCAGGCATAGTCAGATGCATCTGTGATTATGGTCTGGATGGTGAGGGGTTGTGTAAAGGGAAGTCCCTTGTTGTGGTTGCATGCTGCTGCCTACCAAAGGAACTCTTTCCTTAGACAAGGTATTATAGGAATGATAGTTTCCAGGTCCTGAGCATGTTGGCACCAAAGACATTTTAAGTACCCGTGAAGTTTCCTCATATGCAGTCTGGCATATAGAATTAGTAGAATGCAGGAGGCCATGAACCCTACAGCCTGCAGGATTTTCCTTGCAGATAGCTGGGTTCTGGTGGCCATTTGTGTGAAGTAGCCTGTCAGATAGGCTTGTTTTTCTGGAGTAAGGAATGCCATCTGGGTTGCTGTGTCTAAGCTTGCTCCCAAGAATACAATTCTTTGACTGGGGACTAGTTTGGATTTCTTTTCATTGATAATGTACCCCAGGGAGGTTAGCAGGTCCTTTACAAATGTCAGGTGCTGCAACAGTTTTTCCTGACTGTCCCTTTAGAACACTTCAGGATGATTCAAATTCAGAAACGAAAACTCAGGTAGCGTCCGATTGGCACTCGTGCGAACTTCTTCTACTCCAGGGTCCTCGGCAAGAAACAAAACAAGCCAGCAAAAAGGTGGAATTAACACTGATAAAAATATAATATAATATATTTATTAAATGTCCAAAGGATAGAGGGAATAACCCTACTATCCTAGAATATCCAGACCGGTTTCGGCTTAATAATGCCTTCTTCAGTGGATAAAGAATAAAACAACCAGCAATACCAATATATATAGTCAACAAAATGTAATGTGAGAACAACTGAAGACAAATCATTGGTCCCTCAAAATTGGTCATTAAGACCAGGTGGGAATAATGCACCAAGTTTAACAATCCATTTTCGTTCTTTGAAGTTAAGTAACTCATGCCAACCTGGCTTGTCCCTGCATTTACCCCTAATACAGTCAATAACAGTAAACAGAAAAGAAGCTGAATGGTGCTTAAGAACATGTTTATATAGGACATTATTCTTACGTTTATTTCTTATATCGCTAAGATGTTCCCCAATTCTCAAGCGAAATGGCCTAGAGGTTTGCCCTACATAAAATGAAGAGCATGTACATGTAACAAGATAAATAACCCACTCCGTACTACAATTGGCCCAAAATTCAATATTAAAAATCTCAGGAGTATTCTGACTACTGAACTCTCTAGTATTTTGGACCCGAATGCAATATGAACAGTGACCACATGGTATACAACCAAGAACTGGTCTTCCTGTTAAAGAAAATTGCGTGGAAACTTTAGAATCAACAAAAGCCCTCTTATAGTGACTAAACATTGAACCTAGTGTTCGTCCTCTCCTAAAGGAAAATGAACATCTGTCCCTCAGGAAAGGGTACAATTTTTCTTCTGCCATAAGAATATTCCAGTGTTTATGGATTATATTCATAAATCTCCTGGTGTTTCATCCATAAGTAGTGACAAAACGTACCGGCTCATTAGAATGATCTCTATTCTTAACTTTGTAACATAACAAATCCAACCTATTTTGTTTGGAGGCCCAATTTTTAGCAGAACTAATAGTACCTGGACGATAACCTCTCTCCTTAAACCTACGAACAAGATCATCCCGAATACGAGCAAAAGTGTGTTGACTGGAACAGATCTTTCTGGATCTAAGGAATTGAGACTTTGGGATGTTCTGGATGATATGTTGTGGGTGGAAGCTGGTAGCATGTAAAAGGGAATTGTATTCAGGATATTTTCTATATAAAACTGTAGACAAAGTGCCATCAGAATTTCTATTAATCTCAACATCAAGGAAAATCATCTTGGATATATGATAATTTACCTTGAATTCAATTCCCCATACATTATCATTAAGATAGTCAACAAACTCTTGGAGGTAAACCTCATCAGCCCTCCACACCAACCAACAATCATCCAGATAACGTCGCCAAATGTCCATTTCACACATATAAATATTATGATTGGAGTCATAGATCATGACCTCTTCAATGTAGGCCATGAATAGGTCTGCATAAATGGGTGCGAAAGACGCACCCATAGCCGTTCCTTTAATCTGCCAGAAGCATTGGTCCTGGAAATAAAAATCATTACTGGTCAGAACATATTCTGCCAAACATACCAGGAAGGTGTTAAATCCAGGTTGATATAAGCCAGATCTGCCCAACCAGTAATCCAGGGCCTGCAAGCCCACCTGATGTGGAATGTTAGTATAGAGAGAGGTAACATCCAGAGTACATAATAGCCAATGAGGCTCAAGTTGTATATCATTAATAATGTCCAAAAACTGGGTGGTATCCTGAATCCTTGCTCTAATAAATGAAAGTAAAGGTTTCAAAAAGTGTGTCAGGTATTCAGACAAGGGTTCTGTCAAAGACCCACATCCTGAAACAATCGGTCTCCCAGGGGGGTCAAGGGCATCCTTATGTATTTTAGGCAACAGATAAAAATACTGTTTCTTCAGAGAGGAAACAGTAAGTTGATTTTTATCTGCCTGTGTTATAATGCCTTCCTCTACCGCCTGTGTCAAAAAAGATTCAATTTTACACTGAAAATGGTAGGTAGGGTCCTCAGCACGAAAGACTGATGTAATGGCATCGGCTGCCTGTTTTTATACCTCTGATGACCTGACGCCAGTACTGAAGTGACAGCAACTGATACAGAAATACTAAGCCTCTGGTATTCGGGCCGACTGAGGGCTACCCCAGGCAAGATAACCCAAGTGTGATGACTGCAACAGTGAAACATGAAGAACATCTATGTATGGGATGTATTTTTTGGGGGGGGCAGATGCCCCCTTTTTTTACGGTGAGAGTGGGATGTTGCAGAAAGGTTGTAGGTACGTTTGGGGAGGTATGTTGGGTAGGAGAGACTGCTTTTGCAGACAGACAAGACAGAGAAGACACCAGACAGGGGCGGTGTATGACACATGAGGGAGGTAAACACCTTGGATGGGGAGGGTGGTTGGGAATCAAAGGCCCATATGCCCCCATATGTAAACAGTGAGACTGAGGTCCCCACCCATGGGCAGTCACCACTGCTCCCGTCACGGCCCCAAAAGTGATTGTGCTTGGAGCTGGATAACAGAGGCAGCCTGCCTCACAAGGTGCATCAGTCTGCCCTTGATCTGGTTCAGGCATCCATCCAAGTCTGTCTGGATGACCCTGCGAACCATACCTTGGAACTTTTTGTGGGTGACATGGTCCCCTCCATGCCCGCACCTGGGGGGGGGGTGACAGACCCCATCCCCTGAAGTGGTTGCACCTGAGGGTGGTGCAGGAACACCAGAGGAGGCACTTCTAGGTTGGGTCCCAGATGTGCTGGGGCCTGATTCCGCGGCCAGGTGAAGCAGGACAGGCGGATCTGCTGGAATCTGCCTTCCCAAACGTGCAATGGTGTTGAGGTTTTTCAAAATGGATTGGTTAGTCATGAACAAAACATTTCAAAATTAATTATAACAGCATGCATGAGTGTTTCAATTAACCTAGAACAACAGAAGTGAAGCAACTGCATAGCAAACAGAACACATGCATAAATGGAATAACAGTCAGCATTGTAACAGCATGCCAGTTGCATTTATGGCAACAGGCCACCAACAATGGTATTTCAACAAGGTATGTTAATATGCAACCGATTAAATATATGAACAATAATAGAACACAAGTCCCAACATTAGGTTTTGAGAACAACATACCTGTAATATATGAATAATAATTATTGATGCAGATAAGGGGTAAGGGGAGAGAAAAAAAGTCCATTAACAACTATATAGGCTTCTACTTTTCATAACAGTACTGCTCAATATTTACAGGTCTCCCTCACTTTACATCTACCTATGACATATAGCTTCTGTAGCACATATATAACTATTATTCAGTACACTCAGAACACACTATACCTACTGGCAGTAAACAATGAACTCCTTCTTATTTATTTCACTATATACTGCAAGATAGATTTTACTCACTAGCCTCTCAGCGCAGCCTTGCCAATCTGTCTGCATGGGCTTCCACATTGCTAGTTCTCACCTCTGCAGCTGTAGGGGAAAAACAACCATTATGCATATCTGTCTATCAAATACTCAGGCTAGAATTTGGTACAGCTCTGGGTGGAATACTTACAAACCACTGGGGCATTGCTGTCTTGAGCATCTTGGATCCATTGGACCAATAGCGCCCTCTTTCTCCACTTGCATAGTGTTGTTGTACCTGCTCACCAGTTTAGGGGATTACAGTGGCACTGGTGAGGTCACATGTCAGATGGTCCCAGGCCTCACATTTGTATCAGGAGCCCTGCAGCAGTCTGTCATCATAGTGTTGCACAAAGAGCCCAGCCATGACTCTGGACTCCAAAATCACCCAGAGCTGCACCCAAAAGTGTGCTCTCTCCAATTCCAGACGTAGCTCCTGCAGTGATCAAACTAACACAGCTTCTATCTGTGTTCCTGCTTGCATGGTTTAAATAAGGCCATATCCCCGCCCTTTGCCATTACTGGACCATTTTTGAAAATGCTGAGCACAGCTCAGTGGTGCACAAACCCACTAAGCTAAGTTGAGCAGTGCTTAAAGGGGCAAATGCTGAGCAGTGCTTAGCAGAGTGCAAATCTGCTGAGCTGGGCTGAATGCTGCTTACAATTATACTTCTTAGCAATGCTCAAACTGGCTAAGCAGAGGTCATCACTGCTAAGTAATGCTTAGTTTTCATTTAAAGGAAATTAACAAACTGGATATTAATTGATCTTTACTGACATACTATTAAGTGTTTATATTTTACTTTACATGATGTCCCCCTATGTGCTTTGATTACATTACTTTGTGGTGTGGCTGTACTGTCTGGGACATGTTTACATGGGTGATTTCACATCATATATCCACTGAAACTGGACTTTTGGACCAGCTACAACACCCTGTTTAACAAGTATCAATTACTAGATCATTAAATAAATAATAATTTTACAATGCTTTCCCCTGTAAAAGCTGAATGGCCTGAATTGGCATTTGAACTGTAAACTATTGCATGCAAAATCAAAACTCTAACCACTAAGCTAAATCAGCATTGGAATTTAAAGCTATACATTTCTATATAGGTTCATTGGTTCATAGGTTGGTACTAGGCTGTCGGCCCTAGGGCCTGCACAATCCTAGCCATAACAATTCCCTGGCTATTTCTTCCCACAGTATTTACTTCCCTGGACCCCTGTCTAGCAGGGTGACTGATGTGATCCCCGGGGCAAATTTCCTATCTCCCATCCCGTCGTCAAGTTTCCTTTTGAAGAGGGTCAAGGAGGCGCTCTACTTGACATATAGCTCTTTGCAGATGTTTAAGCACTGCTGAGCAATGTGCAGCGGTGCGCTAACTCGCTCAACTATGCTTAAACTTCATATATAAAGGGAAAAAATAGAATACAACCATTTAAAATAGATTTTTGGATTGTCCTCACTTTGCAAGGTTTAGTGTCGCTGCCCATCATGGCCCGCCGTGCAAATGTGCGCTAAGATTTAAATGGGAAAAAAAAGTTACATTTATTACATTTACATACATTTACAGTACATAATACTTATTTCTACATTAAAAGTAACTCAGCAAACATAACTAGCATTGGTAAACCATTCAATTAATGGTTTACCAATCCTAGATTCCATATATACACAGTTCACTGCTTACAAAGAAACTTGCTCCATGTAAGTGGTTGAGAACTCGTTCATGTCAGTACATGAACTAGCTGCTCACACTGTGTAGAGTTCATGAAGCCCATTAATAATGCAGGGATCATGCACTCTATACAGTGCTACAGGCAGCAGGACAATACCACTGTGTAGGCTCTACACGAAGCCAACATGGACTTTCATGAATACTGTCCATCATCTCCTTTTGCCCCTGCCTCTGACCCTGCTCCTGGTCTATTCCTAATAAAATACATTGTTTTTGTACACATCATTAAGGACTGACGTCACTAAGTAATGACAAACATTTGAGTATCAGACTTCATATCCTTCATAAAATGCATGCTAACACAAAACCTCTTTAGCAACTTCAAAGTTTACAAGAGCAATATTTAAAACTTCCCCTATTTTGGGCCTTTTATCCCAACAGTATTTTTTGCTTTTTTTTCAGATATTTTGTCCTAAAGGGTTGAAAGGTATGCATTGATTCATTTATCCCTCTCATTTCAAGGTCACAATGAACATCAGTCACAGAAAGTTTTAAGTAAATGGAAACTTTCATATGAATTTCCAACCTGCTAACTCAGATGCCAGAAGAGATATTACAAAATGTGTTCCTACCAAGGCTAGAATATGATCATCCTATATTTGCATTAGTTTACTCTGTTAATAGTTCCATCTTACAGAAAACTGAAAACACAATTCTTATGTTTATTCACCTGGCACAAAAAAATGAGCATCATTGTATATCTCTCCAATATATATATATATATATATATATATATATATATATATATATATATATATATATATATATATATATGTGTGTGTGTTTGTGTGTATGTGTGTGTATATATATATATATATATATATATATATATAAGCCTAGCCAAAAGGTACCCTGGTTTCGCCACCCAAGAAAATTATTTTCCTGTGCCATTGTCGAGCAGAGCCACAGAAGTGATCCCTGGGGTGAATTTCCTATCTCCCATCCAATCATGAGGTTTAGGTCCCTACAGTGTGTAGCTTGGGGGGACTGGGATTTCTTTAATTAGAGCATGTCCAAAAGCTCTGGGTTTGACATAGCTTTGTGTGTTAGGCAGAGATCACCTCTGAGTAGGTGATATGTGATGGAGCAAAGCTGCAGTTTTTTGAGACAATCTGCATAGGGCATCTGTTTGAGGCTGATAATCCTCTTTGTGAGGTATTTCTGTGGCCTTTCCAGTTGTTGTAGATGTCTTGTGAGGTGCATACCAAAAGGGGCATTGTACTCTATAATGGGTCTAATGATTGACGAGTAGAGGGGAACAATAACCTCTTTTTTCCTGGATGAGAAACCTTTTGTGATGAGGTGTGCCACGTAGAAGGATTTCCTGACTACTGTGGTGATGTGATTATCAAAGGAGAGACTACTGTCCACCAGTGTCCCAAGGTCTCTTATCACACTTTCAGTGTTAAGTAGACTACCACCTATGTGGTACTTCATGGGTACAGAGTTTTTACCAAAAGGGATGACAATGCACTTTTTGGCATTGAGTTTGTGGCCATGGCTTTAACACCAGGCATCTGTCTCAGCGAAGCCCTTTTGTAGGATGACCACATCATTTGGAGTTTTTATTGTGGCTCCTAGTTTGCAGTCATCTGTGAACTTCATTAGCCAAAGACCTTCTGTGTTAGCCTCTACTTCAGAGAAGTAGATACCAAACAGGAGAGGTCCCAGGACTAAACCCTGTAGTATTCCACTTGTCTCTGGTCTGAAGTTGGATTTGGAGTCTGCTACTTTCACAGTGTGGGTTCTATCAGTGAGTCAGTTGGCAGCCCATCTTGTTACACAGGAATTTGTACCTGGTTTAGTGAGTTTATCTATAATTCCAGAGTGGGGAATGGTGTTGAAAGCCTTGGTGATATCTAGATAGGCTGTGTGAACCACCTTACCCCCATCTACGGCTTTGGTGACCACTTCAAAGAAGTCTATCTGGTTTAGAAGACATGATCTGCCTTTTACAAACCCGAACTGGGTGGGGACCTGAGTTTGAAGATTACCAATGTCATTGTTTATAAGTTCCATGATGATACATTCCATAGCCTTGCAGACCAGGCTTGTCAGGCTAATGGGGCAGTAGTTTCCAGGGTCCGTGGTGGCTTCCCCTTTGTGGAGTGGGATAACCATCACTGTGCACCATTCAGTGGGCACATAGCCTGAGGTGAGGCTATGATTGAACATGGTACTTAGGTGGGGTCCAAACAAACAAAGCCAGCAAGTGTTGGAAAATGCAGGTCCAAATATTTTATTCAGACATAAGGGACAAATCCCCTGTGGGGTGCCAGTTTGTTCTGTAGTTCATGTAGAACGCAGCCTGGGATGTTGTCAGGTCCCATGGATGCTGTGTTTTTGGCTTTGAAGAATGTGTTTTTTATCTGTACAGCCGTGATTACAGGAACTTTGCATTCATCCAGTATAGAGATAGGACCTTTAGGGGATGATAGGGGGGTAAAGTTAGCACTGAACCTGTCTGCCAGGATGTTGGCAATATCAGTTGGTTCTGTATATTTAGTGCCATTGTGCTGTAACTCATAGCAGATCTGAGTGTTGCCATTGAGATTCTTGACATAGCTATAGAATGCTTTGTCATTATCTTTAGAGTCAGTGGCAATTTTGTTTTCATAACTAGCTTTGGAAGATTTTATGAGGGATCTCAGCTTCTTACCGAGGCTGACCAGGGAGTTCCTAGAATCATGGGATTTTACTCTTTTTTGCAACAGTTTCTTTCTTCTGTTGTACAGTTTATTTATGGCAGGGGACCACCAGATTGGTTTCCTTTCTTTGCAGGATAGCATCTTGGTTCTGTTAGCGATTGCATGATCCATGCACTCGAGTAAGTGCTTATAAAATGCATTTGTGTAGAATTCAGCAGTCATACCTCTATTGTCCTTCAGCATGGGTGTCGTGAAGTTTGCCACTTCTGTCTTAAGAAGCATGAAGTTGGCTTTGAAGACATTTTTTACAATGGTTTCCCTAATGGGGGGTGGGGGAGGGATGTGGATGTCTAGGATAAGTAGCTTGTGGTTGGATCTGACAAACGAGGACCTGACCTCTGGTGTAGAGCATCGGTTGCCCATGTCGGTAATAACCAGGTCTAGGATATTGCTGCCCCTGGTGAGGGTGTGGATAAGTTGATCCAAGGCATTGGAATTTATGAATTCCAGAAAACAAGCACAAGAGTTGGTACATGAGTAGTTTTCCCAGTTAATGGTGGGGTAGTTGAAATCATCCATTATTAGGGTGTTAGGTTGTACCCTAATATTTTCCAGTGTATGAAAAAATGAGAAGTAGGAATCCTGCAGCATGGTGGAGGATCTGTAGCAAGCTACAATTTGCATTGTGGTCTTGCCAGAGTTAGTTGCACTTGGATAATCTTGGATGCATTATGTTGAGCAACTAGCCTGGAGGTGTGGATATCCTTAATGAATATGGACAATCCTCCGCTTTTAGTGTTTCAGTCCAGGTTAGGTGGCCGAAAGGTGTGGTATGAATTATAACCTGGTAATGCAGGGGTACTCTCTGGAGCCTTGAACCAGGTCTCTGTCACTGCACAGATGTCAATGTTCTCCATTATAAGGAGTGCCTTGAGTGAGTGCATTTTGAGGTTTAGACTTCTAACATTGAGTAGCAATACCCTCAGATTCTACTTGCTTGTACCTGTTATGGTGGTGAATTTGTCATTTGAACCTTGCCTAAAAAAGGCACTATAGGGGTGGCTAGAGCCTTAGCCAGTATCCAGAATCCCAGGGGTGACAGGTGCAGGCTATCTCTGGCAAAGCATCGTTGTTTGTCGATCATGTCATCCCAGACAGACAGACACTGGATCCCCTTAGAATGACACCAGAAGCTTAGCCATTTGTTGAAGTTAATCATTTTGTCCTTGTACTGTGGTATCATTCTGGGTGATGGCAGGATGCTACTCAGGGCTAGGGTCATACCTGCCTGGGCTACAAGATTAGACAGCTCCTCCATGTCCTTTTTCATGTATTCCAGGGAGGTACATCTCAGGTCATTCACACCAACATGGACAATGCCAGAGTCATATTTGTACTTGTTGTGGAATGACCTGAGTACATGCATTATGTGGTAGATCCTGGCACCCGACAGGCAGCTGACAGTAACTTTCTCCTTGTTTAGCCTGGTGAGTGGAACATCAGTGTGCCTGGCTATAGATTCACCTATGACTAGAATGTTGGGTACGTTGTTATGCCTTATGGGCTGTGGTTGAGTGGCACACTGAGTTTGTGGGCTATGTGTCATTTGGGTTGTGTTTGGGGGGTGGAGGTTGTTCGTGTTTCTGCTTTGGAGGTCCCTGTTGCTTGGGCAGGTTTTTACTGAGAGCCTCCATGAATGTAGCTGTGTGTTTTGTGTTTCTATGTGTGTGTTTTGGTGGTGTAGGTTTTGAGGGACTATGTGATGAATGTGGTGTGGTGCAAGTGTTTACCTTCTACTCTTGACTGTCTAGCCCAGTCTTGGGTGACGAGAGCTTTGCTTACAGTTTGGCTATATAACTGCATCTCTCACAGGTTGCAGTGTTGGGTGGTGGGAGAAGAGGTTTGTCTGTATACATTTGGCAATTGCTGCATTTCCCCAAGATGCCCAGATTCATAAGGTAGACAGGAGAAAACACCAGGAGCTGACCCTTAGACGTGCCTGGATATGTGCTTATTTGTTAAGTACTAGAAACTGTTTTCCTCTAGACATGTGAGGAAAGCTGAGTGCTGTAGTAATTTGTAGCTTATTTAGTGCTTACAACGAGTTCTGAACAAGTGCTGAGCTCAAAGAAACAGACTTGAGTGCTGCAACTAAAAAACTGGCTAGTTCTAAGAAACAAAATTAAGCTATAAGGCTTCCCTCCAACACAGAAAGGCTTGGGTCTCAGAAGCCCACAATCAGTCCTGGACACAGCAAATCTGTATCCAGACTAGACTATCCACAGGAAAGGCAGGAAACAAGCTTGGAAATTTATATATATATATATATATATATATATATATATATATATATATATATGTATGGGTTACCGTCAGATTATCGAACGTTCAAATGATCAACACTGATATGGGGAAGACCATATCATCGAACATTTAAATGTTTGACAATCTGAGGGTTTAAAATTGGGGATAGATACTAGACAATTGAGGTTGCCTAGTGATCCCCGTGTATTCCAGTCACCCCCGTTACCTAAACATACCATCTCTGAGATCGCACTATATTCTGGTAATGGGAAATGATGGAATACGGACCTCCGTATAGCACAGAACGGGAATATTTCCCGTTACTGCAGTGTAGTGCGGTCTCGGAGTTGGAATATTTAAGTAGGGGGGTGTGCAGGGTTCTTGCCTCCCCTGCTTTAAACAGTTTACTTTTTTTGGATTAGTTTTTTTTATTTACTTTTACATTGTCAAACATTTAAATGTTCGATGATATTGTCTCGATCATATCAGTGTCGAACTTTGAATGTTCGATGATGTAAAGGTAACCATATATATATATATATATATATATATATATATATATATATATATATATATATATATATATATATGGCCGTCCATTACTTGTAGAATATCCTTCCATCTAAAATCATTAACGTTTAAGCTCTTATATGAATCTTACTACCCCTGTCCACAGCAAACTAATAACATACTTTGCTGAACATCTTCTTATAAACCATAATGGCATACAACTTATCAGACCACCCCCATTCAATTTTTGCCAGAAAATGCCCTGGTTACCCAAAACTCTCTAATACTCCAAACAAGTGCTTGCAATATCATTAAAAAGAATTGGCATAACTTGACATCTAATGATCAGTTAAAAGATATAGTGGATACTTCCCATTCATGTAGCTTCGAAATAAGCCACCTCTTGAAAAATAACTTTGTTACAGGTATAAAGGTCAAACAACAAACTCAACTGTTGTGCGTGTATTTTAAAAAGAATGTAGACTTATGTATCCATTATATAAAAGTGAATATACTGTTAATTTTATGCTACTTGTCACATGTAGAACTTGGTGTATATTGCTGTGTGCTAACAATGTCCATGCTTTTATGTAACATATGCCAATAGTTGAAAAACTTTGTGAGAACATGCATAATATTAGAAAATATAATTTAATTAATGCTACCTTTAGTGAAAATGAATGATTTAAGAATACGTATAGTTCACATAATACTGTTCATTTTGTATGGACAAGGTCCTGGTGGTTTGATCAAAGTAGCAGTGAACTAATGAGTTTCAACGAGTTATATTTTAATAAATGACTATACTGATGATTATATGGGAAAGTATCAACTTTCTTGATAGAGAATATCCAAGTTTCTCATGACAGACTGATATGTAGTACTGTCACTGTTATGTGTGTCTGGGGTGAAGAGTGAGTGCCATCTGTCTTGAAAATGTCTGCAGACAAATTAGTACTTGACATTTATCCAAAAAGGTTAACAAATAAGGAACTGATTATTACTAGGGGATTCTAATCATAAATGCCTTTAATCAAATGTTAATAGTTTTAGACACATTAGCTTGTTTCAGGCTTTCTTAACACACAGATAGATCTAAAAGACAATGTATACCTGAGCTTGCTTCATTAATTGTCAGAGTGTGTCATGGCAATTGAACAAATGCTTCTTAGGTTCATAGGTTCATAGGTTCATACTAGGCTATCTGCCCAAGGGCATTTATAAGCCTAGCCCATAGTTATGTGGCTTTCGCCACCCCTTTAGTTTGAATAAAACTATGCCTATTATTTTGTTGTGCCTCTGTCAAGCAGTGACACTGAAGTAATCCCTGGGGTATATCTGCGATCTCCCATCCATTGGTCAAGATTCCTCTTGAACAAGGCCAGCGAGGTGCTCTGCCTCACATGTACCGGGATTTTGTTCCACAGCATAGGGAGTCTCTGGGTGATGAATATGTCCCTCCAGCACGTTCTATTAATAACCGTGTCAAGGTTTAAGTCTCCCGCCCTTGTGGTTCTGAGGGATCTAGATTTTTTGAGGTGAAGCATATTCATCAAATCTGGGTTTGACATGGCCTTATATGTCAGGCACAGGTCACCTCTGAGCAAGCGGTATGAGACTGAATAGAGCTGGAGTTCTTTCAGTCGGGCAGCATAAGACATATTTTTGAGACCCTTTATCCTTTTGGTGAGGAACGTTTAGGGCCTTTCCAGCTGCTGTAGGTGTCGGGTCAGATACATTCCGAATGTGGCATTGTACTCAATCATAGGTCTAATGAGTGATGAGTACAGGGGGATGACCTCCCTTGATCTAGATGTGAATCCCTTCATGATCAGGTGGGCAATGTAGAAGGTTTTCCTAACTACTTTAGCAACATGAGTGTCAAACGAAAGGCTACTGTCAACCTGGGTCCCCAGATCCCTGATGACTTCTTCTGTGCTCAGTGGATTGCCACCTATATGGTAGCTAGGGGTAACCTTGTTTTTCCCGAAGGGTATGACTATGCATTTCTTGGCGTTTAACTATAGGCCGTGGCTCTGGCACCAGTTATCCATTTCTGTGAGGCCCTTCTGAAGGATATCTGTGTCAGATGTGTTTTTGACTATGGCGCTCAGTTTGCAGTCATCTGCAAACTTTGTCAGCCATAACCCTCCTGTGTTTGCTTGAACTTCAGAAAAGTAGATATCCGAACAAGAGTGGACCCAGGACTGAGCCCTGTGGGACACCACTTGTGACAGGCTTTGAGTCTGACATGGCTCCAGCAACTCTGACCCTGTGGGTTCTGTCACTTAGCCAGTTTGCAACCCATCTTGTGATGTATGGGTTTACATTCAAGCTGATGAGTTTTTCGATGATACCTGAGTGGGGTATTGTGTCGAAGGCCTTTGCCAGGTCGAGGTAGGCTGTATGGACTGCCTTTCCCTCATCAATGGCCTTGGTGACTGTCTTGAAAAAGTCAACCAAGTTTAAAAGGCATGATCTGCCTTTGACAAAGCCAAACTGGGTTGGATCCAAAGTCTGCAAGTTCCCTTATGTCTTTATTTATGAGTTCCATTATGATCCTCTCCATGGCTTTGCAGATAAGGCTTGTCAAGCTAATGGGATGGTAATTTCCAGGGTCGGTGGAGGCACCGCCCTTGTGAAGTGGGACCACAGTCGCGTCGCCACTCCTTGGGTATGTATCCTGAGGTGAGGCTAAGATTAAACAGCTGTCCTAACTGCGGGTTTAATTCCTCATTGAGTTCATGGAGCACACAGCCGGGGACACCATCCGGTCCCATGGATGCTGTGTTTTTGCCTTGGAGAGCAGTTCTCACCTGGGCGTTGGAGATGTTGGGGGGCTACAATCCTCTGGTATAGATATCTCTCCTTTTGGGGGGGGAGAAGTTTGCACTGAACCTGTCAGCCAGTATGTTGGCAATGTGTGTAGGTTCAGTAATCTTCACATCATTTTGAACTAATTCTGAGCATATCTGGGAGTTTCCTCCTTGGTTTCTAACATAGCTAAAGAAGGCCTTATGATTGTCTTTTGAGTCCTTGGCGATTTTTCTCTCAAAATTTGCCTTGGATGATTTTATGAGAGCTCTTAGTTTTTTACTTATAATGATCAGAGGTGTCTTACCTTTCAAGGATTTTGCTCTATCTTGTAGTAGCTTCCTCCTTTTGTTGTAGAGCTTGTTTATGGCTGGGGTCCACCAGACTGGACGCTTGCCTTTGGTACAAAGAGTCTTAGTTTTGTTTGGGATTGCCTGATCCATGCAGTCCTGTAGGTGCTGGTAGAAGGCATTTGTAAGTGATTCAGCGGTTTGAGTAATGTTTACCACTGGCTCAGGGGCCTTAAAGGAGACCACACCAGTTTTTAGAAGTGTGAAGTCGGCTTTTGAGAAGTTTTCACTGTGGTCTTTTTATTTCAGGTGGGGCGGGATGAGGACCTCCAGCGAGATTAGTTTATGATCTGATCTCACCAGTGAGGGGTATACTTCGGTGTTGAACATTGTGATCCCATGTTCATGATGATGAGATCAAGTATGTTTTCTCCTCTTGTGGGGATGGTGACTAGTTGTTCCATGGCATTTGAGTTTATGAACTCCAGGAACCTTTGAGCTAGAGTGTTTGGGCTTGAGTAGTGTTCCCAGTCTATATTAGGGTAGTTGAAGTCACCTAGTATGATGGTGTTTGGAGATACATTTATCCTCCAATGTTTTCAGGAAGGCCATGTGAGGTTCCTGAGTTTGAGAGGGTGGCCTGTAACATGGTACAAATTGCAGAGCAGTCTTGCCTATGGTTAATTGCACCTGGATGGTCTCCGATGCATCGTGCGTTGCCACCAACCTTGAGGTGTGGGTGTCCTTTATGAATATGGACACCCCTCCTTTCTTGGTGTTGTCCGGATTTTGGGGCGAGCATGATATGAGGTGAAACCTGATAGTGCTGGGGTGCTCTCAGGAGCCTTGAACCAGGTTTCTGTCACAGCACAGACATCGATGTTCTCCATACTGAGAAGGGCCTCGAGTGCGTGCATCTCGAGATTGAGACTTCTGGCATTGAGCAGCATTACCCTTAGTTTTTCCTTTTTATGTTCTAGGGTGGTAGGTTTAAAATTTGAGCCTTGCCTAAAAAAAGCACTATGGGGTGGCAAGAGCCTTTGCCAATATCCGGAAGCCTAGGGGTGAAGGTGCAAGCCGTCCCTTGCGAAGCAGCGTGGCTTGTCCAGCATGTCATCCCAGGCAGACAGACATTGGATCCCCTTTGAATGACACCAGAATTTAAGCCAATTATTAAAGCTGATCATCTTATCACTGTATTGTGGCATCATTCTAGGTGAAGGTAGGATACTGCTCAAGGTCAGGGTCATACCTGCCTCGGCTACATAATCAGAGAGCTCCTCAATGTCTCTTTTCATGTAGTCCAAGGAGGTATGTCTCAGGTCGTTGACACCAGCGTGGACAATGACTGAGTCGTACTTGTACCTGCTGTTGAGAGACCTGAGTGCTTGCGTTATGTGGCAGATTCTAGCACCCGACAGGCAGCTTACTGTGACCTTCTCCTTACTCAGTCTGGTGAGCGGGACGTCAGTGTGTCTGACTATGGAGTCACCTATGACAAGTATGTTTGGTGTTGTATTTGGCCTTAAGGGCAGTGACTGCTTTGCACACTGATTTTGTTGTTTATGTGTTGTTTGTGTGGTGTATTGAGTTTGCAGTTTCTTGGGTGTCTGCTTTGGAGGCCTCTGCTGTTTAGGTAAAGTTTTACTCAGAGCCTCCGAGTATGTCTTAGTGTGTTTATGTGTTTGATTCAGTGGTGTGGTTGAGTTATGTGAGACTGGTATTGTGGTGTGTGTAGTTGCCTTCTCCTCCTGCCTGGTCTTGCCAGTCCTGAGTTGAGAGAGCTCAGCCTCCAGTCTGGCTAAATAGCTGCATCTCTCACAAGTGTTAGTGTTACGTGGGAGGAGGAGAGGGTTGTCCGTGTACATAAGGCAATTGTAACATTGTCTCAGAATTCCCAGATTCACCAACTGGGCAGGAGAGGACGCCAGCATCTGACCCTTCGACATGCTAGAAAGAATTATGAGTTGGTATGAGACAGAAAAGTAGTGGGCTTAGCAGGAAGTGGGCACTCCTGGGGGGTTTTGCTAGTGAGAGATTTGTATAATATAGGAGTGCTTGACCTGCAAAGAGAATGCTTATAAGACAAGGGATATGCTTATAAGACAAGTGCTGAGCTTTTTGAGAAGAAAAAGCTAATTGGAACAAGTGCTGCACTTTTTAGTGAAGGTGTAAACTGTTTAGGTTCCTAACAGAGCAGTTCTAAGGGAAAAATTGAAGAACAGACTTTCTGGAGCCAGAAAGAGTTTAACCTTGTTTAACCGGCGCTGCCCGATGCTGCTCTAGTGGCAACTCCGCGCTAATTCGCGCTAAAGCACGTTAAAGCGTGCTTGATAGCAGGGGCTGGAAAGAAGCAGGAATAGACCCAAAACGGACAATAAAACTACAGTTTCAAGTCAGTAACCACCTCTACGGGGGCAGGGAAGCTGCTCAATGTTATTCACTGCCACTGATCAACACAGAGACCCTCCTTCAGCCCAAGCAAAAATGGCCTCACAGAAACTTTCAAACAGTTCAGGAACAGCAAGCCTGTAACTGAACTTTTTTAACTCTCAGAAAAGTGGGAAAAAAGCAAGATTTTTTTTTTTGTTTTTGTTTTTTACAGAGATAGCAGAGGTTCACAAGTAATATCAAGTTATAACAGTGCAGTAAATGACCCCACACAAGAGTGCTAGGTCAAGGACAGAAAATATGCAAGTTTTAAGAAAAAAACGATTTAAAATTAAGTGCAAACAGGAAATTCAGCAAACAGCTTTTGGTTGTGCTCTAAATACAGCTACTTATACAGAAATCAAGTTTAACAAGCCAGAAAATGCTTAAGCTAGGCAGCTATGCAGAAAAACTTAGCAAATAAACAGAGAAAAAATACTTAAAATCTCAAAAGTGGCTCCCTTCTTCTCTCAGCGTTTTTTCCTCTTGGAGGGTGCTTCACCAACAGCCAACAAGCCTGAAAAGACGCCCAAACCACGAGGCAACTAGGTTTTAAGAGAGGAAGATGAAGGAGTTTTGGAAATGACCCCTAGTGGCCAATAAAACTACAGTTTCAAGTCAGTAACCACCTCTACGGGGGGCAGGGAAGCTGCTCAATGTTATTTACTGCCACTGATCAACACAGAGACTCTCCTTCAGCCCAAGCAAAAATGGCCTCACAGAAATCATGTGAAGTTTTGGTTGATGTTAGAAGTTATCATTTAACAGTGTCAATAATACTGAATATAACCAAAAAGTTAAAAATTCCCAAAGATGCTTTTATAAAGTCTCTTAAAATTGTAAGTAAACTCCATGTATGTATTAAACTGTTATAGTGTAATGATCAGTGTTTTATTCTGTAGCCCAAGATGCTGATGTTAAATTAAATTGTTAACTGATGATGCTGTGATATTAAAGATGAAACAGATACTCTTCAGAAACTAAAACTGGAAAAATCTAATCACATAGGCTAGTAAGATAAAAAAATGGCAATGGTGAAACTAAAGAAATGTCATTATATTTATTAATGTCATTATATTTATTAATGTCATTATATTTATTAACCATTAACACCTGTGTGATGCGGAATGTCACGCTTCTAGCAGCCTATACACAACCTCGCATTCCAAAGCATTTTCCAAAATATCAAATTAAAAAAAGCATAGGATAAGCAAATGTAAATATTTTGTGAACAATAAAAGCTATTAAAACTGTAAAAAATAATGTTATTAATAAAGAAATAAATCAATGTGCTTCCCATTTATTATTCATATTTTCATAACTGACAGACCTACATTCTGTTGAGGGTATAGTGTGAAATGCCATGGTGAGAGACAAAAAAAGTTATTGCCAATGTCCATTTACTTCATGCTATACTGGAATTACCGATAGTTGCTTGCTAAAAATTAAGAAATTAAGTACTATTATCATGTGTACTAAATACTTCAAAAATAAGTGATTTACAAACTGTTGTATGATATCAGGTGAATCCTTAGATGTCAAAGAAAACTCCAAATGCTATTTTCACTGTATGATGCACATTTTAAGAGATGATGTTATTTCTGATGCTAATTATACAAGTATGCATATGTTTTCATATTTCTGTACACATCTCAAAAATAGGCACTCAGACAGGAAGTACCTGCTGGTATCACTGATGATAAAAGCTATGTGGATAACAATTGTGATGGGGGACATGAAACAAGCCATAGCAGGAGTTTGGTTTTTATACCTTGATACGTTATAGTCTGGACAGGAATATGATGACCAGATATACTTCAGGATGGCCAAATCTTTGTTCCAACAAAGTAAACAACTATTTCCACTTTGCATTCTGCTTCCACTAAATCTTATTTCAGTGGATGATTATTTGGTATATCATGATTTCTCATGTGTTAGTAGTCTTTCAGCAGTAGGAATAATTGCTCTTAAAATTGCTGACCTAGAGCATGGCCTTCTTTTTGTCTGCTTTCATGTATACATCTGGAACACATTTCAATTTGTCTAGTAGAACCAGCTTGCAAGTAAAGTAGGCATTACAAGTAAGCCAAAGCTAAGGCAAAAGCTTCCAGGACATAAGATATTTTAATAGCCCTCTTGAACATGTCAGGCATTGAAGGTGACAAACCACTCAAATAAGCATCCATCATGCATTAAAATTATCAAATCTGTGCAGATTGTAGGCAGGCAGGAAACAACATTTCTGGCCAGATTATGTCAAGGGGTTTGATACTAGAAGATATCTAGGATTCTCAGAGTAACGAACTAGATCAAGAAATGAGATCTTTGTTTCCTCATGACAGCAGCTAAGACTAAGTACATTCTGCAAAAATGAGCATAAAATACCATTTTTCCCTCTTTTCTTCTTAAGATGTATATTTCTGGAGTGTGGAAAACAAATAGAAGCTCTCAAAGAGCAGAACATAAATAGCTGACTGTTTCAAGTCCTTGTAAATTACTTAGTAAAAGTAACAGAACAGTGGAAGCTTGTTTATCCTTCATGCAACCAGAAAAAGCTCAATGAGGCAAACTTGATAGCCAGGCAACCCTATGTGAAGAAATAAACTTTTGAATTGACTGCTCTAAGCTACTGTTAATATTAACACAGAGATACCCAACAGAAAAGGGATGATACTTTCCAGATCAGCCTACTAACTTTTCTCTGTCTCTTTCTCTCTGTTAAAGTATTCTAATATCAAAGAGGAAACACCTGCTGTCCACCAAGAAACAGTTCAGACTCTTAGCATGGGATTTGAATTCATCCAAGTGATTCCACTGGTTTGATTGTTTGGCAATATTGTTTTGATCTGTTTGAAAATAATTATTTACATTTTTATTAAAATAGCAAACATAGTGACTGTTTTTAACAGAAACAATAATATTTTAAAAAGTACATTTTAGCTATTTAGCTTATTGCTAAAGGTAAAAAAGGGGTCTGAGATGAGAAGCAGTAAGTACATGAGACACACCTATTTTTTCATAATTTTTTAAATAATGTTTTTACTCTCTAATAGGAGATAGCTCCTAATTTCTGCTAACAGCAATTTACCACTAAATATCTGCTTATTATAAAGACAGGTTCAGCTAAAGAGGCATTAAGGGGATTACAAAAATAATTCTTGAGGATGATGCCAAAGAATGCAAGGGCAAGCAATAGGAACAATGTCATATTTATCTTAACTAACAAACATATGGGTTACAGTAACTCTTTATTTTCTAGTAATCACTAACTAGTAGAAATGAAAAGCAATACTATTGTTAGTGTTGAGAAAACTGCCAGTTGAATTAACTCCCAAAGTGTCAATGGAGAACTCCACAGCTGAGCCCAGTTGATGGTGCAGAACAAGGATGGTAATAGAGAGCAAATAGAGGAAGTGCAAAGCTAGGGGAAAAGCTGGATGACAGAGTGAGAAACAAACACAGAGATTACATTTTTGAGATAGTCAAGAATACAGTTGTGGGAATCAAGCAGAGGGTATTAGAATAAGGAATGGAGAGGAAAAGGCTGGCTCATTTTATGAGAAGAGTAAAATAACCATTGTTTTTCAAAGAAGAGAATTGGATAGGGAGGATCTTGGGTATTACAGCCCTCATATTTAATAAATGTGCAATCTAAAGAGTTTGTCAAAATTATGTCACAAAGACTGGAAAGGGTGACAAGAATTCCATGAAAGAAAAACAGGCAGGATTTATTAATGGGTGGAGTCTACTGGATAGCTATTTTGTGCTGGATTATATGGGCTGGGGTGGGGTGAAATGCAAATATCTGCCTATATTGTGAACAGTTATAATGGATATTAAAAAGGAATTTGATGCATTTGGTTAGTGATATCTATCTATCTATCTATCTATCTATCTATCTATCTATCTATCTATCTATCTATCTATCTGTCTATCTATACATCATATTACAAGAAATTAAAGTTATTTTGGAGGTAGATAAACGTAATAACATGAAGGTCTTTACTAAGAAACACTGTTTGAAGGTTGCTAATTAATGGGATACATTTCAGAGAAATAATGTTGGGAAACTGAACCCATGTGACTTTTCTTTGCAGTTAGTGAGGTGATAACTACACAGTAACCAATGAGTGGACTTGCTAAAGAAAGATGTGAAGTTTTGAAATTATTTATAGACTAATGTTTAGCATTACTGAGAGATTTAAGAGAAGATGCTGCCAACTGTGATGCTAAAAAATCATTTGATTCGTGGCTAGAGCAGATCTTACATCTCATGGGATTGAATTGTTAGTCATATTCTTTAGAAATGGAGAGATTTAGGAATTGCATCTGTGTGTGCCAATAAAGAGATGGTTAAAAGGAGAAATGATCCACAGGTTTAGCACATCAAATAGCAGAAGGAATAGTGGTGGTGGTGTAGGAATAAGCACAACAGGAAGAACTTTTGGAAGAATGGAAGTTCTCCCCTAGTTATCATGTTAGGTATGTCACTTATAGTTTCTCTCATGGAAAATAAATGCTGCTAGGCTGGCTCCAGGATATCTGTTTACCTTGGGAATGAGTAGGGTAGGGCAAGAAAAATAAAAAGTTGGGAGATAAGAGTTGGGGGGTGATTGAGTTCCAGACGCATGCAGTGGCAATTAATAGAGGGCAAATACTTATAAAGATAATACAGAATTTCTATTTGTTGGGTGGATTGAGAACAGAGTTGATAAGACAAGTAGAATATTTGGAGTTAAGGGAGATGGGTGCAAGGTAGGGTTTAAAGAAGATTTTGTGAAATATTAAAAGGCGTTTATACGAGGAGGGATGCACAAAGAAGTGAGACCATGGTGAGGAAGCTGAATGGATGTGATAGACAATGGGATTGTAGGGGGGACTCTGAAAATATCCAAAACTGCATGTCAAATGCACAGTACTGCATGTCAAATGTACAGTAATGAGTGTAGAAAGATAGCAAAGAATAGAATCAGAAGAAGAAATAATATATAAAAAGGAAGGAAGAACTGGATTAAGATAGGTAGGGGCTGGAAGAACAGAATTAATTAGTATAAACTGAGTAACTTAAGTTCGCACCTGTTATTCATAAACTTATAAAACCAAGGCAGAGGATATAATGGAGAAGGGAGTTAGTGTGACAAATATCACAAGGGTAGGAAACAGCATTTTATTTCACAAGAGATCATAAAAAAAGCAGACAAAATTCAGAATATGACGGATATATGAAGGGCCAGGGAAATGTATGAAACCAGTGAATGGGGTATGATAAAGATGATGTGGTAATGTAAATATAGGCAACTTGTGGATCCAAATTAGGGAGTGGGATGTGAATGGTATTTAAGGGGTTGAAGGCACTGCTGCTACTATAGGATTATCAAAGACAACTGGTACATGAGTAGCATAAAATGCCTGGTAGATGGAGAAAGGATGGACTCATCAGAACAGCTGTTTCATTTACAGAGAGAAAGGCACAAATGATATGACTATGTGCTGAGAATGTGACAAGGTGAGAAAGATGAGGAGGAGTAGGCATGGAAGTTATGCTGGATGAGGTGTGTATATGCTTCAGGGTTATAGGCAGTGCAGCAATTCAGCAAAGAACAACGACTGAGATTCATATTTTTGTGGAGTGGATAAAACTGAAGATAGCTATAGGGTAGAAAGATGTTGAGAGAAGACCTGTTTGTAGATTGTAAGAGAAGTGTAACTGGATATGGAAAATGACAGTGTGTAACAGATAAATGGACATAGAGGAAAACTGAAAATTATAGATTGCGTGGATATGAAAGGTATTTGGGAAAGGATTAAAAAGGAAATGTTAAGTGAATTAGAGGGGGAGGTATAAATACTTGGGAGGATAAAAGAAATAAGAGATGACAGAGGGCTTGGGGTGACATTAGGAAGACTGGAAGTCAGACAGATGGTAGAGCTAAGGGGGTAAACAAGGGCAGAAGGTGGCAGAAGGAAATCTTGGTGCTTGAAAAAGTTATGGAAGTTTGCTGGGAGTATTTGATTGCAACTATTGTTGTTTTATTGCTATACAGCTATGGAAAGGCATAGGATGAACTCTGAGCTTGTTGCTGTTATGATTTGTAATATTACTTCTTTAAAGAAAAAAATTCACTAAAATTAAATAGTAAATACAATTCAACTAATGAAATTGGCTCATTTTGACAATAACAGTTACGTGCATTCTCTTTGTCCAAAACGGTAAGGATAGTAGCTAGAACTTTTAAGTATATCACTACTTTAATTATCATACGCAAAAAACAGATAAGACTATGTAAAATAAAAGGGTTACTTTAATGATGCACAAGTCCGAGTACTCATTTGTTCAGACATAGTTTCATCTATGGCAGTGATGTTGGGTCACCAACAGTGAGGTAAAATAATATCAGATATGTGCATTATTTTTTGCTTTGCAGAGTCATTCTTCAATAAATGCTGGGTGATTGTTGAAATCATGGTATTAAGAAATGTGGAAAGGTTGACATTTCTTTGTAGTTCTTTGAACAGCAGTGGCAGTTTGAGTATATTGTCACCAGCAGTGGAACGCTATAAATAAGTGTAGGAACATTTTTTTATTTCTAGTTACTTACCTTCCCTTCATGGTTGTATAACTATGAAATTAGAATTGTACAAAGAGTCCCACACTCAAATCTCTTTGACAGCTGCATGATAACTAATACACTCAGCTGAGGACTGAAATCTTCACAAACAAATATAGTCAGTGGAGCTAGAAAAGTAGAGTAGTAACTTACTCTCTCAGCAACACTCTGGTTTGACCACTGTTTAAGGTCTAAGGACCACAAGTTTGAGATCCTTGAAATGAAGAGAGTAGCTACTGAAATATTCTATATACATCTAGGATCAGGATTGTCAGTCAGTGCTGTGTTACTGCATAGCAAATTTAGTTGGATTAATGGAAACCATGAGTATAGGTACTGACTTTATTTTACAGCAAAATAAAGGCTAAGCAGTTTGCTTCACCTTAACTTGTCCTTCCCGTCTATCTTCTCTCTGCAATACATATAACTGTGTATACTATGTATATTGAACTTGTACTGTCCATGCTGCATTTTGAGACAAGTTATTTAAACACTGACAGTTTTTTTGTTTTTGTTTTTGAAAATGTTGAGCACAGCTTAGCAGTGCGCAAACCCGATAAGCCGATTTTAGCAATGATTAAAGGAGAAATTGTTGAGCACTGCTTAACAGTGCACAAATTGGATTAGCTCAGCCCTTGTTCTGCCCAGCAACAAAGTAATCAGCCCTGCCAAGTCTCAAAGCCAGGATGTTGTGCACTACAATCACAGCAATGCATCACTACACAATCTGAGCTGTGAGAATCTGTAATGCTTTTACAAACATATCATCCATCCTGGTCATTTAACATTAATGAAAAAAAGTCATCACTTCCAAGTATAGAACCCAGGAGCCTGTGCAATACAATCACAGCGACATTCTTCTACACCATCTGAGCTGTAGGAGCTTGCAATGTTTTAACAAACATATCACACACAACAGTCATTTAACATAAGGGAAAATATATATCTATAGTGCTCTTATATACATGTGTGTATATATATATATATATATATATATATATATATATATATATATATATATATATATATATATATAAAAATATATATACTGCAAGACATCTGCAAAAAACCCAACAAAGTGTGGGGTTAAAGGGCAAATAATAGTGACAGCTCTGAAATATGGCTGTTATGCACTTAGAAGTCTGCTAGAGGGGCATGGTTTGCTTTAACATACAATTACAGATAGATTTCTGGTCTGAAACACAAATGACTGCCATTATTTATTGATGTCAATGCTCACATCATCCCAGTGATTTGTCAGAAACCCACAACTGTTATGGGAAACAGACCAAACATACGAGCCACGCATCTGAACAGTGTGTAAACATCTGGAAAGCTGTCAACCATGTCACCCAGCACCTTCTGAACCACGGTAAGATCAACACGACACTGCCCCAAATCAGCTCTGGGGAGTATATCCAAATATATCATACACTACAGGGATGGAACTGTAAGGGAAAGCAGATATTGGTGCAAAAATGTCCACCCATAACCATTTGCACCACAGTCACAGCAACATACCAGTACCTCAAATGAACTTTAGAGTAGAACTACTGTTTGAACAGACATACCCTGATTTCCAGTCACACACTGCACAGACATATACTGGCCCAACTCACAGTCTATTGGGAATCCTGAGGTGTTACATGACATTTCTCAGTCTGCCCCTACAAACATATATACCTGATTGACCACCAGCAACCATAGCAGCAAGCACAGCCAGATAGAAAAAGGATCTATGACACTCACATCTGCTACTCTCCCTACTCAGCCCAACAAACATTTACACACAACACTGCTACACATTCTTGGCAGTCTGTTAACAATGGCCAGACATATATAACTCTCATATGTACAGATTTCCACAGAACGTCCTGGGTGTGGGACCATGTCATGGCCACTGCCACATACCACTTCCAGGAGTTTGCTAAGCCACTAGGATGATACCTGGAGTGTATTCACTAAATAATGATATACCATACCTTTGAAGCTCTTACTACAAGACATCTGGACAAAGCATGACATACTTGGGGGACAGGAGGCCGGAAAGAAGAACATATCTCACATAATGGTGTTACAAACTGAAACAGTTGCTGCTGTTACAGGTTTTGTTGTAACGTAACGTCCCTGAAGGATATGATGTCTGAAACATCAATGGATGTCAGCAGTTACTGACTACAATCCTCACATTATCCTACTGATTCGACAAAAACAGTTGCTGTCTGAGGAACAGACCAAACATAACAGGCAAACTTCTGGGCAGTCTGTGGACATCAGGACAGTTGAGAGGTATGTCAGAGACATATTACTGTCAGAAGTCAAGTCACGCAGAAAATGCATGTCCAGACAAAACCTGTTAATATAGCAACCCTCCATGTGTATAGTAGCACTACTGACTTACAATCTGTACCCAATTCTGGAGCTTTGTTCCCTATGTTGTTGGGCTGTCTCCCCATGTCCTGTCCTGAGAAGTATTCCCACCTACTGTCTGTGAAGCTGTTGCCCCCCACACCTCCATAATGTCCTCCACACAGGCAAAGAAAAGGGGCAAGGCCCACATGAAGGATGTAATTATAGCACTGTGTTGCTATGGCATTGGCTAATGGAAAGACAGCACAGCTGTGCTGGATGCAAGTAGCAAGTGGGAGACATCGATTGGTGCACAGGCCATCACCTGGTCATGAGTAGTACCTACAAAAGGCAATCTGCTTCCTATGCAACACAGGTCTCAACCCATCTACACAAAGACAGGCCGTGATTACACAAACCCAACCATTTGCATTGTTGTGTGGAAACTCTTCAGCACTGTAACAGGTATGGCAATCATGTACGCTTGTAACAGAATGCAGAAGGGGATGCATTGATGTCAAATGGGACATTAAACACTAGGCTGCAACAAGACCTGCTGGACTCACATGCTGCTGTCCAGCACCTATAGTCATCCCCGCATGCCCTGTCTGCATTGACATGGAGCACATTTGTGGCCCCTGGGTCACCCCAGCAAAGGCCAGCTCATGTATGACTACTACTGGTGTGTTTGTTGTCCAATACTGAGTGTGTCACTGCTAGGCCAGCTACCTGGGATGTTGTAATTATTCATATGCCACCTGTGAATGCTACTCTGATACATACTCTTGTCTTACAAATGTAAGAGACTTATACAGGGTATGTGCATAGTAAAGAACAGGTGCAGATGTGTGTGTTGAACTGTATGTGATATACTGAGCCCATACCTGACAACTTTCCAGAGTTTTGCAGACTGACCTCATGTCCGCCTCATATTTGTAATCAATGCCTCATACAGTTGTGTATTGTCTGGCACATCACTGGCAACCCATTAAAGACTGAAGTCATAACATATTAGCATACATTTGTTTGTCAGATGTCATTTCCTGCAGAGTAGACCTGTGAATGCAACACCGTCTTTGCTGGCAACTAAGTGTGTTTCAGTTAGATTCATAAAGTGACACTATTTACTGACCTTTGCCCACCACTGATGTGTGCCTTTGTGCAGATGTCTTGCTCTAACAGGAGCTAGGTGTCTTACCCTGAAACTCATGTCAATGCAAATGTACCTTGTCCTGTAGGATGCTGACATTTGTGCATTCACCAACACCTGCTTTGTAGCTGGGGAGAGCACACCAACCTTGCCAGGTTACTCATCCCATCATATGTTTAGACCACAAATGGAGGCCTGCAAAGCCACAGGAGGTGGAGTGATGAACCTTAGCATACACATACACACTTCCAGGCTGGCCAAACAGTATGACGCATGAGAGATATCCTGAGTGCAGTTAACAGTTGACAAAACACTTACTCAAATCATAGTTAGCTACAGGTCTCCAACTATGACTATGGGCACTTACCACACCTATTGGAACCTGCTGGAATCTGTCAGGATTCAATCATCTACCCTGCTCCTGGGTGACTTCAAATACCCAGCCATAGTGTGCATGATCTATGCCACCTGAACATGAACATACATAGATTCCTCGGCTTTGTCAATAGCAATACAGTGGATCCACCGATCAACAATCATACGACAAGTGGAAATATCTTGTACCTGGTCCTAACCAACATGGGTAGCCCCTGTAGCACTCCTACAGTGCCATCCTCCTTGGTAATATCTGACCACATAGCTATCACTATTTGGGTCACCATCTCCCCTGCCCACTCCCACCCTTTACAGTGTCAAACAGAATTCACTGTACACAAATGACTATAAATTCCCTTAGAGCAGGTACAGCAAAAGTCCCATTTGTTGAAACTAGCAGCAGTGTCCAGGTCCACACCACAATATTATGTGGGCACCTACATAGCTGTATGGACTCAGCAATGCCTGACAGGACAACATCATCTCCCTCAAGGTAGGGTAAACACCCATGGTGGACAGCAGCAATACACAAATACCATAATAGGTGGAAATAATTGCTGAATGGGCCAATAACAGGTGCCTCATTGGAAGTAATGTCACCTTGGTCTGCACAAGCAACTAAGGTCACAGGTGATTTACCCT